>NW_010332080.1:146563-179195 GCF_000700745.2 Antrostomus carolinensis
GTGAACTATTCTTGCTTTCTTAATATCTTCTTAATTCTTGCACTTCCTTGTAGTTTAAGGTCTCACTGCATTTGACAAGAGGGGCAGCAATCGCGCTTTGAAATTACTTTTATTTTGTACATGAGTTGAACTCTGCTGTGTGCAGCTTGACGCCCTGACATTTTGGATTTGTTTATTCGTTCCGCGGTCGTGAGAATCCCTCCAGCCCATGCATCCATCAGTGAGCTTGCCATGGTTTGAAGTGGGTTTATCTCAATCTGCAGAACGTGTAGCAGTGCATTGGTGACTCATAAAGGGCTCAGTCCTGCAAAAGCACATGTTTAAGCACATGTTTAACTTTCAGCACGTTATTATATCTCACAGAAGTCAATGGGAGAGCTCACTTTCTTGAAGTCAGGCTTGTTCTTAAGCACTGTTGAGGACTGGAGTCAGAGAGCTCAACACCTCACAGGAGCGAGCCCATAATGATTTTCTTTTCTTGCCTGCATAAGTCACATTCCTGAAAACACGCTCTAAAGGATCAAGTTCTGCTACTGTTGAATAGCACACATTCACAGACAGTCTGGTTTTAATCAATTGGTGGATGATTTTGAGCAAATAAGATCCCCCTTCCTATAACTCAATTTCCCATGTGTAAAGTAGAGATAATGATACTTGCCCTGTTTGCAGAACACTCAAAGATTTACTGAGAATTCACTCCATAAGAGAAAGGTTCTGTACATGGCTCTGAATAAATCAATATTAACTCATTCTCAAACCAGTGAATGCAGAATCAGAGCTGGGAAGGTTTTGGTGGGGGGTTTTTTGTTGTTTTGGGGTGGGTTTGGGCTTTTTTTGTTTATGCAGTTGCTAGCTCTCAGCTGTAGGCAAACAATCTTTTTATGAAAAGACTAGAGAGAAGTTTTGCAGCATATCTTCTAGTACAAGAGTCGCAGCCTAAGGCAATAAGTTCTCATTCTCCCTACATGCGTACATGTTAAGGCTATTACAAGGTGCCTAAGCAGCAAAATTTAGGTTTGGTGTTAAAAAGAAACTTTCACACTTGTAAAACACCTTTTCCTAGGAGAGTAAAAACTATAAGGGATAGCATTCCTAAAAAAAAAGAGGCAGATCTCTGCACATAAAATTTGAATTTCCTGGTGACTTGGAGGTGGTTGAAGGTATTTCTTACCTTCAACATGGAAACACGTTGACTTGTCCTAGCAAAGGATCTAGCTCTTTACATTTCATTGTAAAGATTTTAAGTAAAAGGAAAAGCTACCTATGAAGTATATTTTGAAAATAATGTTGGAAGGACGACCGTTGCCTCTCTGTGGTCTCATGAGTAGGCCATTGGCATTTCCCAGCAAAATTCACCTTCGCATCTTTCTAAGGACACCCATAGTGTATTGTTTAACCTTTTGACCACATTTAATCCTAAAGTTTCTGATGTATTCACGTTTCACTCTATTTTTGAGTCTTCAATTAGTAGCATATGGATAATTCTGGTTTTCCAACCCTGCAGATATAACATTGGTTGACTCTTAAAGCTTTAAGTCCAGTCTCTGCATTTTCCACATCTTTGTGTTTTCTTTTCAGTGGAGATTTTGTCTGCCATGTAAAACAAAGTGATTATTCAATCCAAATCTTTGGAAAATTCTGTTCTTTGGCACAATGTTGTGTTGTCTGAAACTTTTTTTTTTTTTTAAAGTTTTAAATTTCTGGCAGGGAAACCCTTCCTATGAGGAGACTTAAGTTTCCATCAGTCATGAGAAAAACTGTTCCCTCTGGAATATTAGAAGTAAGCTTGGAAGACAACATTAAACAGAAATAAAATTCCAGATTGCTTCATTTTGAATTTCAGCCCTGTTTCTTTGGAGGGGTTATTGTTTCCAGAAAACACCTTGTTTTTTAAATTTTCTTGTCCTTTTCAAGTTTAGTGCGTTGACAGTAGTAGCCAAGATTTTCGGCTATGCAGCAGACAGGAGAAATGTATAGCACCTGTCAATAGATAAATATACACGTGTGTGTTATATAGGACATAAAACTTTGTGTTGTGCTGCTATAAACACAAAGCCATCATTAAATGTTGCGACATTGGCTTTCCCTCTCGGTTGTTTTACTTGGACCAAGAGAGGATTGGGGATTCTTGCAGAAAGTTGTTTTGCAGATAACTTTTGAGATATATTTAGAAAAGTTTCATGTAAATTCTCTGCCGTTTTTATGGTTTGGATGAGCCTACCTTCTCCCTGCAGCTTCTGAACTCTGCTCCTGTGTCCATAATATGTAGTTCAGGCACATGCTGGTTCATTCAGATTTCTTTTCAATAATTCTGCAAATTATGTTCTGATCTTTCTTAAGACTAACCTTATTTCCCACGATCCCTGAGCTGTAGGAAAAAGTTTCTGTTCTGATAAACGGGCAGTGATGTGTAGCTATCAGTGACTACATACTGTCTAATTGAATAAATGCTGAAGTTTGCATTCTTCTTACAAGGACTGACAGGGTTATGAATTACTCTTGGGGATAGGTGTCCCTAAGTAAGTATTTCCTAAGGCCACCAGGTCTTGATTCTGTTGCCTGCGCATAGACATCTGGTGCCATTTGAGATGCCCTGGGGTTTTCCAGATGGCCTCCAGTTGCTGCTTGGCATGGCTCCCCTCTGGTGTGGGTCCCTTATGGGTCATGTAGGATGTTCTACATGAGATCCTGGACTCCTTAAGACATCTCAAAGGGCGCTAGATACCTGGTGGGGGTATCTGAATCTACTCCTAGTAGTCCAACACAATTATCTGCTGTCAGCCAAAGACTTCCTAGAGACACAAGATTCAAAGAGTTGTCCTTGAGCAAAGGAACATTTCTGTGGTAAATCACCTGAGAACAGGGTTTGTGGCATAGGAAAATGCCAGCTACCCTTACTTCTTCAGATATCATGGGACATTTCATGCTGTTTCAGAACAGCTTCGCTCTCTGCAGCCCTGAAGTCACTGCGAAATATCAAACAACATAGAGAGGGCACTGTGTGGCTTCCTTTATGCAACTGCTTCCTAAATATTTGCTTTGGAAGAAAACAGCTTTGTTGTTCAGTATAAATGAAAATGTAATTCACTTCTCCTTTGATCAGACTGAAGCCGGTCACATGACAGGAGCGCTGCTAACACACGCTGTGTATCTGCTTTTGTCTATTCCCACTAGGCAAGCGGGGATTGTGTTCAGTAGCGAGGCATCCCAGCGATCGGGCGTGGTACAGAGGAGGGCTCGAGTACTGAGCAAGCTCTCATTTCTCTCAGAAGACCTGGCAGAAGGCCCCATCGATTCTTTAATTACATTTCAACAGCTGTTTTTTATATATTTGTGTTTCCTTATTCAAAAGTGGCTTATGAAAAAAAAATAAGGGGAAAAAAAAAGCAAACGATGAGCATACTTTTAACCAAGAAACACAAAACTCTGCAACACAAGAAGCTGTCACGGACTAGCCAAAATCTTTCCAAGAAAAATTATTTCCTTCCCAGACCCACGTCAGTGTTGATGCCACTATGGATGAGATGGAAAGAAAACAGAGCAGGTTGGGACTGGATTAAGAGCAAAATTGCTTTGCTCTTAATCTAGCGATTAAGAGCAAAGGTGATGGATTAAGAGCAAAGGTGCTTTGCAAGTCAATCCATATTGACTTGCAAAGAATCAAACATTGTTAGTTATCAGTCAGTCAACCTGACAGCGAAGTAACAGCACCGCATGACAGTACCCACAGGGTGAATGGAGAGGAACAGCTTTCCAGATCATTCCAGGGAACCTTCATCCATACACAGCATCTCCCCGACCTCAGATGTAGAACAGTACTTGGTGTCAGGGGACTGATTTGCAGTACTCTCACCCATGCACGCACACACCCTCCCCCAGACATCTGTTTCCAGCTCAGGAAAGCCATGGTTGGAAGGGGAGCTGTAGCTGTCAACATCATCTCTGCTCACAGGGACTATCCCAGCCACCAGAGTCCATGTGCCATTTCCCCTCAAGACTGAAGCCAGCCCATTTGCCAAGAGGTGTGAAGACCCCTCCAGAAGACTCCTTCAAGATTAGTCATTAGGAGACAAAACATCTCCCCATTAGTTTAGCTGATGTGAGCTAAGGAGAAAGCTTCCCAACCATGATGTGATGATCATCTTTGTTCCAGCAAGGGTACAACCAAAAGATTTCATGCAAAACCCAGTGTGCAGAGGCATACTTTTTGATTAGTGAAAAGGAAAATAAAGGTTTGCTCTCCCTGGGCATCTTCAGACTCTAAGGTAAAGAGCCGGACTGCTCTTTATAGCTTCACTGATGCATGAGAAGTCGTCTTGTCCCATACATCATGTCTGCCTTGTCCCTTCTTCACTGCCCAAAATTGTAAAAATAGGTATGTGAGGGTGACACCAACTGTCATCTTGTCTCTAGCAATGGTCAGTAGCATATGGCTAAGGAAGATATGTAGGACTTGGCACTCATGGTCCTCTGCAGCTTCTAGCAGTCAGCAATGTAGGGATTTCTTGGTCTGGAAATTGCATAGAGACTATTGCGTTTAGCAGACAGTAACTGACCTTTACTTCCATGGCTTCATCAAACATGATCTTTGTGAACATGTTTAAACTCCTTTGAATTAATTTCTAATCTGGCCTCTACAGCATCCTGTGGCATAAGTTCCATGATTTAATTAAAATCCATGTGAAAAAGTCCTTCCTTAGTTCATTACAAAAGTGCTACCTGATATTTTTTTGTTCTCTTGCAGCAAAAAATAGTGAATAATTTTTACCTGCACCTTCTTCACTCAATTTATAATTTTAGAGATGTCTTTCATACTTTTTCTACCAACACAAACACATGCAGAGTCTTTTCTGGTCACCAAGAGGAGGAGAAAATGGAATGCAAAAACATCTGGAATAGGAGTGGGTACATGCCATCTAGTTAAAGCAAGATGGTTGTCCATAACTATTTGTGTACACATCTGTGTAAAGGGAAATTATAAAAACTAGGAGGCTCTGTTATCTTTGTTGGTTAATGAAGACAGAGCAAAAACCCAATAAATCTAAACTTCAGTAAGACTTGGTAGGCAGAAGAGGAGGACAAAAAGTCCTAGACTTTGTTTCCAAAAAGGCTAGCTGTGGAACAAGTTTAGGACCAACACAGCCAAGTTTGGACTAGATGTTTCCTACTGAGGAATGTGGTGGATAATAATAAAGTCCATTAGAAGTGGCTTCCAGCCCAAAGGGGATAATAAATGCAAGATTACAGTTGTCTCCTGAAAACAAAGCTGGTACTGCACTCAGAAACACAGGTGTTAATGAAACGCATCAAAACTAAAAATATCTCAGAAACAAATGTGCCAAAGTGTCACAATCAGCTGGTGAAAAATAAGTACAGGCATTAAAATCAAGTGCATTTCTTGGGGGAGGTGAGCGAGTAACCTCACCTTCAGAAGAGCCTAATATAAAACCCTCTCTGAAACATTTGCCTCTGGTTTTGTTTAAAGGGATATGCTTAAGCACCGTTAACTTACAGTTCTTTGCTTTTGTTTGCACAAGTGAAAGCAACATATGTCATTTTATGAACTGCCAGACATCGTGGCAGAGAAAGAGCTCTCCCCGCATGGTGCAGAGTGAATGGGGTTCCAGTGCTTGTTACAGAAAGTACTGCTGAAAAAAGATGAAGGGAAGGACAACCACCTTTCAAGGCATCTCCCGTCTCATTCAGTGCACAAATCCCACCCCAAACTTAAAATACGCATGAGCTGAAATGCTGCAACATAGAGAACAGGTCTCAAGGAGGTGAGGATGCAGACCTCAGCATTTATGAGGTACCACAGTGCTATAGCTGGTACAGTTTATCTTGGGTGTTTTCAGATTAATTTCTATAACAGATTGTTCATCCCTGCAAAAATATCCAAATATCCAGAGCCGATTTGGATCTGAACATTGTAAACTGCTCATTCAAAATAACTCTAATGGATTGCTTTTGCTAACTTAGCATGACACCAACCTTTGGACTTTCTTTCAGTTCTCATTCCTTTTCAGCTTATTTGTGGAAACTTATAATTAGATTTTCCTTTTCCTCCTTCTCCCCCCACCCCAGCTGATAAAGCACCATAAATCCTGAACATCATCCATGAGTGCAGTCATTTATGAATTTTGCTATTTTTTGCACATTGCACCATATGTAAGACAAACTAACTTAGAGGCACAGTTTCTTATTCCTGGCATGCAGGAGAGTCACTGAGAGATATCATATGGTCTCCTGGCAAAAGTACAAAGTGGCTCTTGTTGTTTGATCTACTGTCTTAAACTTAAATGCAAAATCTGATAATTGGGTCAGGCAGGAGAAGAACCTTACTAATAAAGCTCTTTTCATTTCCTTTTCCTATATTTCCTCTTTTCATCTTTTCTTTCTCCTTTTCTTGGTTGGTCCGAGGAGCTGGAATCAGCTGTTAGTAAAAGGGTTAGCAGTGGAGCTTGGCTTATGGAATTTCATCTTCTCCCCAAAATCCCTTTCTGTCTGTCATTCTTCAGCATACGCTGTTCTTTCATCTGCCCTGCCAGTGGATTTGCCTGCTCTCCTGGGCTTGCTATGAATGTTTTCTCAGAAATACCTCAGTCTTTACAAAACCTGAATTGTTGAATGCATGGTAATCATTCTCCAAAATCATTGCCTCTTTAAAAACAAAAATTGTCTAGGAATCTCTTTTTTGTCTAGGAATCTCTTTCGTGCTGTTTTTAACAAAGGCAGAGGTTTGTACTCCCGAGGATACACAAGCTAAATGGACTCTCAACTTTCTTTGCAAGCTGAACATCTCCACAATATAAGAAGCTGAGACCTGAGCACTCACTCAGCTGAGTGATTTTTTTAACCAGTAATAGAGTACTTTTGTTCTCTGCTAGGAATAGCACAGCAGGAACATTTCATGGTCAGTTTAATGAATGGAATTAGTTACTTGATGGTTGGCCATGTAATTAGATTGGCTATATTTTCCCTTTATGATTTAGCCTAAATTTCATTGAAAAATATGAAATCTGAATTTTGAAAAATCAACCTATTCACTTTTAAAAAGCCCTGGAGCTTGTGAAGCAGCCGAATGCCTGCACCCCCTCCTCTGCAGCAAGCAGGCATCCAGTCCATCAGGGCTGTGCCCGCAGCTTTGTCTGCTGGGTGGTCACTGCTGCTTATCCGCCAGCCTGGTACGATGGGTGCAGAAAAGCTTTTCGATCACAAAGGAGAGGGTTGCAGGAGCGGGCGGCTGTTGGCCAGGAGTGACTGAGTAAGAACATTTTAATTGATCACTAAGCCCCAGCTGTAGCATGCTTAGCACACAGGAAGCCCAGTGGGGCTTCCAGACCTACGTAAATGATCAGTTTTCCTACAATATGAACTCTCATTCGACTTAACTACACTCTTGTACCCATGACTTTCCTCTACATCTCCCATCTGGGAGGCTTGGGATTTCTTCCCAAGGCAGAAAACAGATTTGATATTTGGTGAAGGACCAAAGCAGATATTTTTCTCCTCAAGCATTGACCACAAACACAGAAGCTCCCCAGCTATGATCAGGAAAAATACTTCAAAAGTTGTTTCTCTCTAGCCAGTTAGGTACAGAGCAGGAGAGTTTTTGTGGCTATAGCTGTGCTTCCTCTCAAAACAGTATCTCGGCTGGTGTATTTATGGGAGTAATTGCCCAACTGGAGTCCATACAAACCAAACTGGCTTGCTGGTTAAGAATTGCTAAATAACTCTTTGGTCAGGACAGAAACTTAACTGATAAAGAAACACAACTCACAAAACAAAGCAAAAGCCTTTAGAAAACACATACTAAATAATGTGTATTGGAAGAGGATATTTTTAGCAAAGATCAGCTGCGGTACATTTTCACTGTGCTTTCCAAGTTCAGCCTTAAATACTGCATCTTGATCTGTGGAAGGGACACTCGAGCAGCTGGGCAATTTCATAGGGGGAAACATCAGAGCCAGTACAGACTACACGAGCAGAAAAATAAAATTAAAAAGCTGTAAGGTACCCTCAAGCTATGTGCTGGAAATGTAACTCAGGAAGAATATCAGGTTTTGCAATTATTAAAGAAGAGGGCAGAATAATAATGCAAGGGGCTCACAGTAATTTTACTTGTTCCCAAAACATTTTTTTCCTGCATTTCTTATTTGGAGAAGATTAAACAAACTCCAACAGTGAGGCGATAAGAACACAAGCAAGGACTGTCAGCAGGGCTTCTGGGTTATTTTTACTTTTGGCAGATGTAAGAAGGCTCAGCTTCTAGTCCATTTCATGTGATGACTTAGACCTTTTGCAGGTTTGAATATTTGAGCTGGGGGGGGAGGGGCAGCTTACAGTGTCAATTTTCCTCGTGTATCCGCAGTCAGGCAGCCGTGTTGATCCACTGTCAAACCTCAACCTTGCACACTACTGAACATGGACAGGGCAGTCAAGTGTCATGTATATTGCATGTCTTTATTTGCCCCCATTTCACACCCTAAGTTGTTTCCATTCCTACTTTTATTGTCATTAATTACTTCACGTCCCATCAAAAGTAATGCCCAAGCCAGGTGGTGAGCTGTGTGTATGCCAATGGCAAGCGGCTACCTTCCAGTGTGCATTTTTAGTGCCTTTACAAACTGAATGTTTCCAAATAGGCCTCGATGAGAAATGAATTAATTCACAAGGGTAGCAAAAGATGCTGGTACTGCTTTGCAAATTCCCTCATCCTTATCTTTGAAAATTATCTTGTCTTTTGTCATTTGAGGTTACTGTGCTACCATTAACCTCTCCTCAGTCTGGAGAGAACTGCTTCAGGTTAAAATAGCTGGAACATCATCAGCAAGAAGAGCAGCCTATTGCCAAAGCAAACAGACCTGTACTAACAGCAATGCACGCTTATAGGCAAGGAACATCACTGGTGAGCTGGGCCCAGACACGTCAGGTGACCCTTAAATGCCAAGGCAAATGCTGTAGACCAGAGCAAGCCTTTTGGGGGCTATTTTACCCAGGACATGCCCCCTCACTTTGCAACCTTGCTCCCCAGGAGTTCTTTGGGGTGCCCAGAGCCACCTCTGCCTGAGCACCAGCTGCTTGCTTTTTTTCTTTGCGGCTGCAGAATGAGGCTTTGTGGCTCAAGGGAACCTTCAAGGACACCATGGGCTGGAGCAGGACAGTGGCTTCTCCCTCTGTCAGATGGACATCAATCACCCGAGCCCACAGTCTTTCCCAGTGTTCACTGAAATGAGAAGTCCCTGGGTGGCAAGCCAGGATGGCAATGCCGCTGTGGCTCTTTCTACCCAGCAGCAGCTGGTTGGGCTGCAACCGCTGCAGCAGTGGCTGCAGGGAGAGAAAGAAAGAGAGACAATAAAAAGTCTTACCTGTACGAAGGTCTGCCAGGAATTGCACGGCTTCAATGATAACCAGTTTGTGTTATTGGGTTTGTTTTCTTTTTCTTTTTTTAAAAAAAAATATTATTATTCCAGATTGACTAGTTCAATATTTAATTCTACCCAGAACTTCTTTTTTTGGTTCCGCCTTGCACACTGGCTGAAGATTGCCCAAACTTTTCACTTCCATGTGTTTACAAGTTGACTTAAAAAAAAAAAAAAAAAAAAAGTTTTACTTGAAAGGGCAAAAGCTGTAACAGTCTTGTTTAAGTTCAGAAATAAATGTGAACAAAACTACTCCTGACAGTTAACAAATATGATATACACTTGACTTCTAGGCTATTAAACAAGAGCAGTAAAATGTTCCCAGCAGTTGCTTAATGCAATTACTTGATTAGAGAAAGGCATTTCATTTCCTGACCGCTACAAGAATAAGCAATATAGCTGTCAATAATTTTGCAGTGAGGGCTGAGGGCTGGTGGTCAGCCTTAGACCACATCTTTGCATGGTCATTAGCAGATATCCATCAATGCATGCAGCAAAGCCCTAAGATTCTTAAGGGATTTCAGCAGTATGCGAATGACCTTTTCCTTCATCGGGTTCCAGGATGTTTTTCATTACTGAATATGCAGCACATCATAATGTTTTACATCAATCCTCAATTTAAGTCATATCATGTTATTTTGAGACAGCCTACGATCTTGGCTGCTTTTTGAGTTGATGTGTTAAGTGGAGTGGTTCCCTATCAGAAAGCACCACTAATGGGCTGCAAGACCTTGTAGGAGGTATTTCTTGTACAAAATATGTATTCTATCAGGAGAAAGAGGGACTTGTCTTTTCTGTGGCTAGTGTTCCAGCTAGCAACTAAAGCAGAGGTGGTGGTCAACGAGACAGTATTGTGCTCAGCTCCTGGGGCAACCTTGACCCATTTCTGACTCACTTATATAGTTCTGAGGGCAAAACTCACTCCAATCCAAAAAGGCAGCTTTTCAGCCCCCGTAATGTTTGCTAGTAGGCAAGGGTGGGCTTCATTTGTGTTTTAATGTGATCAGGCTTGCAGCTCTGAAGGGCACCTCCCAGTCGTCCCCGATCACACTGTGGTGCATATTGTGGAGAGATCTCAGCGAGCGTGAGCTGGCTCCCTTAGCTGAAATAAAACTGGGTCCAGGGAGTTGAGGTCACTGAAGGGCCCAGGCTGGCCACAAGCAAACATCCCTCAAACACAAATAACATGGCTGTCAGGTCTACAACACCAACAATTCCTCTCTGTAGACCTACCCCTGTGGCTCAGCATTGCTGGTACTGTGAACACAGCTGGAGTGTGCACCTCCCAGGTGTAAGAGCTGCTGGAGGTGGTGGGCCACAGCAAAAATGTTCCTCATTTTCCTTTTGGTCACACTATGTGCAGGCCAGTCCAGGCCAAGACCTAGGTGCTGGTAGCCCCACAGTGAGGGTCATCTCTACTGTGAAGAGCTAAAGTCCATGTGCCTACAAAACCATGCACATATGAAAACAGTCACATCCCTTTGCTTAAAACTAGGCTTCATAAGCAACTATGGGGTGGCAGGGATGAGTGGTCCATAGCCAGAAGGGGCTGCTCACACTTCTGTGCTCCCTATGGCCTGGAAGGCAAGAGCATTTTTGTTTCCATAAAAGATGGAATAGTTTCCCTTATTCATCAGTCATACTTGAGTCATATTTATAAATACATTCTGTCTGTGTTACTAGAGACATCTTGACCATGTGTTCAAAATTATAAGTGTGAACTCATAGAGTTCTGTTGTACATAAATATTGTCTGCCACGCTGTCATTCCTCAGCTTTATATTGATGCTTTTAAACTCATTTATGGTAGAAATAATAATGCTTCCTTTTAGGGGGCTAGTTCTTGAGTTGAATGTTACACCATTCATGGGTTTATTGAGAGGATGGGACAGAATTAACGGCAGGTTTTTCCTCATCTCCTCTCGAGCTCCAGGTTACACGATGCAGGAGAAAGTAGCCAGATCTGCTGTAAACTCTTCACCTTGCTGAAATCTGTCACAACCGAAGTCATTCATCCAAAGCAGCTGGATGACTTACTAATTTTAAGGTTAATTTCTATATACATTTAAAAAAAAAACAACCAAAAAAAAAACCCCAACAAAACAAACAAACCCCCACATGCACACAAAAGAGAGAAATATTTTTGAAAAAATAAAACCTAAAAAATATCAATTTAAGTTGGTGCAAATTATTTTTGTTCAACCTGAATGTAAATGTTTCACTCTGGGTTTGGATTAGCATTGTTTTATAATTTTTTATTTCTATTTTTCATGTAGACCTGTCTTCAAACAAACAAGCAAACCAAAATTACTGAAATGAAGTATCAAAATATTCATTTTTAAGATATCTTAATAATTTTTTTTTTAGTTTCATTTAGAAAATATCAAAATGAAATTAACTGCTTCAAACAATTTCCCCATTTTTCTGGACTGAATCTATATGCAAATTTTATTCAGATTCATGAACTGTAGTTCATTACCCTGAAATACCAACTTTCACTGGAAAAAAATGTCTTCAGCTCTGCCCAGAACATTTCCATGATTATTTCAGAATTAGAGGTATTCCTTGCATTTCAGCATCCTGCTGCACGTGGACACTGAGAAGACCAATTTGTTTCCCTTTGCTGTCTTTCTCAGGTGTTAAGGTTTTGAGTCAACTCCCCTTTAGATACTTTTCAAGTAGAGCTTTTCTTGGCCAAGCCAATGTATGTGATACAGTTTAGCTTTTGCTAGGAATTGGGAGGTTTTCAATGTTAGGACTACTGCAAGCATTTTAGAGAGAGGTGAAACCAAGAAGGCATCTTTTCACAAATTATTAGTAATAGACTTGTTAACGTAGTTTGCGAGATTCATAGAATCATCATAGAATCAAAGGTATGTATTGGAAAGAACCTTAAAGATCATCTAGTTCCAACCCCCCTGCCATCAGCAGGGACACCTTCCACTAGACCAGGTTGCTCAAAGCCTCATCCAACCTGGCCTTGAACACTTCCAGGGAGGGGGCATCCACAACTTCCTTGGGCAACCTGGGACAGTGTCTCACCACCCTCACAGGAAAGAATTTCTTCCTAATATCTAATCTAACTCTACCGTCTTCCAGTTTAAAGCCATTTCCCCTTGTTCTATCACTCCCTGCCCTTGTAACAAGTCCCTCCCCAGCCTTCCTGTAGCCGTTTCAGGTACTGGAAATCTGTTATAAAGTCTCCCTGGAGCCTTCTCTTTTCCAGGCTGAACAGCCCCAACTCTCTCAGCCTGTCCTCATAGGAGAGGTGCTCCAGCCCTGGGATCATCCTCATGGCCTTCTCTGGACTTGTTCTAACAGGTCCATGTCTTTCTTATGGTGGGGGCCCCAGAACCGGACACAGTACTCCAGGTGGGGCCTTACAAGAGCAGAGTACAGGGGGAGAATCACCTCCCTGGACCTGCTTCTCTTGATGGGTGCTAATCAAGATGGGTGTGGTGGGGTGTGTGCCACCGTTAGAGATGGAAAAGCAAAATCCCCTCTGCCAGAACAGAAGGAAAATCCCCACCATTGTAGCTGCTCAGCCCCAGTCAGCCTCTGGTGTGGCCCAGCGCAATCACCCGTTACCTTACCACACACGGGAGCTGCTTTCTAATTTTACTTCAAAAGGAATTTGAGCATGTGTATTACCATAGTTGGGGAAAAACAGAATCCAGAAGTGCTTTCCTTGATGTGTTATTAATTCTTCTACTTGGTGTATCGAGGGCAAAATTCTCTCTCCTTTCTGAGCATAGATCAAAAGGAAAAAAAAGATCCTGTATTTGCTGTTTGCATTTTCGGCATCCAGCCTTTACACACACAACAGGAATGCTTGCAACCTGTAGCTAAGAAAACTTCTGCATATTTGTAGTAGTTTGCAAACAAATTAACACATCACTAATTTCTGTAGAAAAGCGATGTTTACAACTGCAGGTCTGGCAACAAAATGCTGCTGCGTTGAGCTGAGTGGCCTGCTGAGACCAGATAGTAGTCTTTGCATTTGGTACTCCAGAGTCAGATATTGCGCTGGTAGCGAAGTGTCAGGTTTTTATCCATCCAGTTCCTGGGCCTGCAAGTAATTTTCTTGCATAAGCAATTTCTCTGAGCTCCCTCTCATACATAGGTTTTTATGAATCAAACCCCTATCTTGCATTCATCACTGAGTGCCACACTTCATATGAAACCAGTGGGGAGTTTAGGCTTGTGAACTACTTTTTCCTCTTAATGTTTTTAGAAGTTCTACAGTGTTATCATAGTTTTCAGTTTCTCTTTTTCTGTCTTTCTGGGTGTGTGCACATCCACATATATATATGTGAGCGTATACATATATGTATGTAATGTGTGCTTGTGTAGGTTTGAATACGCAAAACCACCTGTGTGCAATGCAATATATTTTTCATATGAAGTTATAAAACACAAGTGCCATAAAGATTCTTATATCTTGTAAGAGGAAATAATACCCTAGGAACCTGAATTCCACGTTTCTAGATCTTATGTACTTTCTCAGCCATTTCCATTGCAAATAGGAAATGTGTCATGTTAGCAAATGTGAGGAGAGATGCTTACTTTCCAAATCCCATACCTAGATATTGCATATTGCAACAGCACAGTGACAGTACATTAGAAGCACTGGAATATAAAGCTAGTTGCAAGGTGGAAAAACTATTCCCTTTGTGAATAAAAAAATGCATTTTATTTATTTTAAGTATTCTTCTGAAGGAATAGCTCTCAGTTTATGAAGCTGGGCGTCTTTTGCCCAGTGCTGTTTAGCTCCATTAAGTTTTCCTGGTCCCTCGCCCCGGGTGGTGGCTGTGCAGGGAGACCTCTCTCCACCCCAAGCAGCCCACAGCATGATGCTTTTGAAGTGCTGTGCCTCGTGCACGCACCCGTTTGCCCCTTTCAAGCCCAGCCCATTCCAATTTAGGCAGCTTTAATCTCTGCCTTTCAACCAGTGGGCAAGTGGGGGTATCTCCAAACATGGTGCCTCCTCCTACACCTGCCCATGCTGCCCATCTCGACACTCCCAAAACATCTGGGCGAGAGAGATGGTCACACAGCTGTCCTTAAGTGTCAGCCTTCCCCTGCCCTTCATCAGTGATCCCATCCCCCCACCTCCCCTGTAGCCCCTCTGCAACTCCTGGCCCCACCCCTGGCCCCACCACAGCCAACAGGCTGGGAGTGGCTGGGTGCTCGCCCCGGCACCAGCTGCTCCACTATATATATACACCTAGGAGAGGGATTGCTAATTTGAGAGGAGGAAGGAGAAGAAAAGCTGTCCCTTTAAGTACCATTATTAGGTAGAGCAAGTGAGGAGAGAAAGAGTAGAGGGGCAGAGGGGAGAGAAAACAAACTGGAAAGCTCACGTGAGGCAATGCAATTGGATGTCAGAGCAAGGGCTTTGATGTTGGCGGAGGAGATTAAATGTCCGCATAAAGGATCGGACTGGGGTGGTCTGTGCTGTTTCCTCTCACGTGCGTGGCGCTGTGACAATTGCTTTTCAAACATTAGAAACTTACCACCTTCTAAAGCAGAACTTACAGAAAGAAGGCGGGGGGGGGGGGGGGGGGGGGGGGGGGGGGAAAAAGACATCAAAGAGGGAGGACTTCTGGGCAGGGTCTGAGCATGGCATAGGTTCATGTGTCACACAGTCCCGTGGCTTCCCAGCAATGGAGCAGTATGGCACTTCTGGAGGTGAAGCAGAAATATAACTGCACCATCAGGCAGAAAAAATGCCACTGTCGAGGGCCCCGCACAGTGACGTGTCCTGAAAGGAAAGGTCACCAGCAGTGAGTTATTATTCCCAAATCCCCTGTGCTGGGCTCCCAGGTTTTCACCAGCATGTGTTCCTCTAGACAGAGGAACCGCTAGAAACCGGAGCAACCTGGGGGTATCATCACACATGTACATTCTCACCTGAGCAACCCTTCATAGGACAACACTTTCCAGTATAGCACTTAAGAGCTTTCCGGATTGTAAGCAAGTTCTTAAGCCATATCACCTCTGCAAAACCTTAGCACATTACTAATTTCTACATTTAAGTGCTTTGCTAAGTTTCAGCCAGAGCCCTCACCAGTTTCTCTGCAAGTCTTGAGACATGAATCATGACCTAATGAACCACTCTTCATAAGAGGGGATTTATTAGACTATTATTATTATTATTCCTGGGCACAGATAGTTAGGAAAATTAATTTTGTAGACAGAAGCAATCAAAAGTCCTTACTGCTTAAGGTTTAAGAAAATATACAGAAATATAGTGAGCGTATAGTGCTAATGTTTTGCCCCTTTGGTGTCATTCATGTAAATGATAGCTTAAAACACAGTCTCATGCCTCAGTATGCTAAATATGACCTAAAGAAACCCATGGATGTAAACAGAAAAATTTTGCTTGATGTTAATTGGCTTTGGATCAAGCCTAAAAATAAGACAGAATGTACCACAAGTGACAAACTGCAAACTCTCCTAAGTAGGGTACTGGAGGCTGAGGCTTTTGCCAATGAAGTTGAAGTTTGAACTTGCAGTAATTTGGCTAATGTGGTTTCATGTATTTTCTACTGCAGTCAGCATTTTTTTTTTTTTCTGCTCTGATTATAGGTGCCTTTGCAATTTTTAAAGTCTTGGGTAGGATTTTTTCTCACTGAATAATTATGGAATAGTATTTTCTGTGATTCCCTCAAACATTTTTTATTTCATTCATTCTGTTCTTTTTTTCCTCTGTGCAAATTTTCTGTAATCTGTAATTATCTCTAAAGATCAGTAATCTTAGCATTGACACGTATTTTGATAGAGACAAAAAGAGGAAATCTTTCCGTTCAGAAAGGTAATGTAATAAAAATCTGGTTGATTTTTGATGCCAGAAAAAGAACCATCCTTCAGAATAAACTGAACTGTGGAATCCAACTAGACACTCCAGGCTTTATCAGGAAAACGTATATACACTAAGCAAGCCGCATGTACAGCGTGTTAAATGAATACACTAAAATTTTGCCTGAAAAAAATTGCATCGGTACATACACACTTTACATATTTCAGGTTAATAAATTCATTTGAAATATGTAATATAATACTACTGTATTTTGTGTGTAATAACAGTCCTGGTTACTAAGCTTTCACTCCTACGTAGCCCTAAGCCCCTGTTTTCAATCCCTACTTGCTCTGCTTAGACTGTAATTCTTCAACAGTGAGGAGCTTCTCCTCACTAAAACAGAAAGCAAGTGAAGGAGATGGTGAAGGTGAAATTGCTTCATTTATGGTAAGAGCACTATGGACAAGTGAATGGAGTGTGGTTACTGTGGTAATTAGTTCACACTTTTGTCACCCTTAGAAGGAAAATTTGCAAATCTCCCTAACAATAGTGCAAGGAGTGAAGGCTTGGTCATATTTGCAAGGAAAATATTTGAGTCCATTTGATGTATGAACTCTAAAGCTTTTCTCTTTCTCTTTCTGGTATCTCTAGAATGGATAAGATAATTGCATTGTGTGGTTCAAAATACTGAACATAAATCAAAGGATTTAGCATAGTTTTGTAGGACACAGAGCTTAAGTTACAGCATATGTTTTTCATTAAAGGATCCAATCCCTGATCTTCATAAAAAAACACCAAAAATCATTGTCTATAACAAAACATCAAACAATAACATTATCATTAGCTTTCTAGACCATTATGAAATGAGAATCCCTACATTAATCTGACTGTTATTTGGTTTTAGTAAAGTGACCTTCAAAAAGAGTTGGGGTGAATAAAGCAGTGAGGCATTTACAGCAGAGCAGACAGCCTGACATTTAAGAGAATTCTCCACTTTTACTGTAATCAACATAACATCACACATGCAGAGGCAATGATTTTAAAAGTAAGTCTGGGAGATAAAAAGGTCTGTTGTTCAGGGGAAAAAAGACCTTGGGAATACTTAAGAAAATGTCCAGACCATAGTGGAACACATATAGGATCACCTTAAGGCAGAGAAGTCACTGAATAAAAGCATATTGGCAAAAAAATCATTTGCAAAGAGCATACAGGTAGAGGCATGCCAGCTTCAAGGCAGCTCTGTGAATAGAAATAATTCCTCTACAAGTCATCTGCAAGAAGCAGACTGAGGATTTTCCCAAATGAAATGTGTAAAACACAAAAAGGAGCTACTTCTGGCTGGAGATGCTGCAGGGTGGGAAAGGAGGAATCATTTACCCAGTGGCAAAGGGGCACAGGAGTGTGTGGAAGTAAGACCAAGCCCATGCATCAGCTCTTGTCACCCCCACCAAGAAGCCGGCAGCAACCCCAAAGGGGCTCAGGTGCCAAACTTTCTTTTTCCAGAAAAACGGAAAGTTTTAAAAAGCCACACAGCTGCTGTGGCAGTGGCTCTTCCCTTTTATAATCACTTTGGTGTGGCACCCAGGAGGACCAAAGGGCCCAGGTGGGCTGTGGGGGGGTGTCAAGGAGGGGGCAGGCATGTTGTCCCTGTGCCCAACGGTAAGAGCAAAGCCCATAGACCCGGACTAGGAGATCAGCCGGACCCAGCCCTCCTTGAAAGCCCCCAGGCAGGGTGTGCAGCGCCTCTGAACTTAGTGCAAACAACTTCCACTGGCCTGCCCTTGGCTTTATTTCTAACTTTATTATTTGTTGCTTCTGATTATTTTTGGTTACTAATGGATATATACAATAGAATACAGTTATTTGTGGTGTTTAGATATCTCTAATTCAGAACACATTTAACCAGGACATTCAAGGACAGGCGAATACTTAGCACATGGCAGACCATATGTTATTTTTTCCTTTCATCTGAAGGATTTGGAGACTAAGCTAGAGTGGATCCTACTATTATTAATTATATCGTAGATCATTAAAGTCCATTTGGAACTCCCAATTCATCGACTTTCTTAGAGCCTTTCTAGGCACCCACACCACCCTGGGCACACCCAGCTATTTGGTGTAGGGGGAATAGCAGTGAAAACCAGGAGGAGTCTGCAGGGAAACTCCCTGGATGGGAATGCTCTGCTGCCCATCGCCTCGAGGTGGGGGCACACTGCAAAAATGTTTGTGTACATGAACGTGACTGAGAAGGTTTAACATACGCACACCACAGAGGACAGATGATTTTGTTACCTGCAGCCAAGATTTCATCCATTCACGTAAGCCAGGCAAAGGCTCTACCCATGGAAGATTCCTCTGGGTTAGAAGTCAGGCATGAGGTTTTGCTAGGCCATCAATGCAGATCTTGAAGAAACCATAAATTTGTAACAGGACATCGCACTGGGCTCCTAGGGCTCATGTCCCTGACTTCTCCCTGCAGGCTGCTGGGTAATTCATTCCTCTTTGGGTTAAAAAGCTCCCTCATTCCACCTCAGATGTGGTTGCACCTATTTGGTGCTTCGAAATGCTCTGTGATCAGAAATGCACAACAAAATTCTTTGGGATGAAAAGAGCTACGCAAAGGAAAATTAGTATTGTGTATGCTGTGAAAATAGGGGGCAAAGGATCTTCACATTTGCAAAGGCAAATAACGAGGTATTGAAAATCCCACTTATGTTGGCCTAATTTTTTTCTTTTGATTGCATGTTCATAGGACATGAAGCAATAATAAACTTGCATACCAATATAAAATTTGCATATGGGAAGAAGCAAAGTTGAACAAAATATGCAAGAATTTACAGCAGTGCTTTGGAGCCAATGTTATTATAAGATGCAGTTCCAGAGAAGTACAGTTCAGCGCTGTCAGCTTTTTTTAATTTATTCATTAATTTGGGAAATAAGATGGACCTGCACAGCTTCATTCCAGGCTAAGGAAAGGAAAGCTCATACTTTGAAGAAATCACTCTTTTTTTCCCTCCATTCAACAAAAATCTGCTGGATCCAAAGTGGAATATGAGTGCAAAATAGATTATTGAGTCCTGGTTTGTTTCTTTTTTTTTTCCCCACTCATACAACTAAATAAGAATAATTTTTTCCAAACAGAAATTTAATCCTAAATTATTTAATAATATATTCTAATTGCTTAGATATTAGACAGAACATGAACGAAATTCAGCCTTGGTATGTACAAACTTGCCTCGATTAATTCTACCTACTTGCTGAAAGGGCTGGGTTTGGCTGCACTTTTTTTCCCCCCATCATAATATTAAAAGCTTGTGTCAAGTGAATTTGAAAAGCTGCACTAAGCTAGTGAGAAGCAAATTCCCAATTTTTGTCTCGTCCTTCTCTGGGCTTAAATAGGGCTGAGAATGGTGCTACGTGTAAGCTTTTCAAAAATATCTCCTAGCCTGAAAACAGCACTCAGAGAGTTTCAGCTTTGCAATATGAACAAATCCTCCCTCCTTTCATACACTCGAGAAGTGTTTACTTTCAAAAGCGCCTCCGCTTTGGTTCCTATGCTGAAATACTATAAAGCATGATAAAATGTTGAAAATCTTCTGGAAAGCGCATAATGTTTGCCCTCATCTCGGAGATTTCTGGGGTAACTGGCATTGTGCCTGTGGCTCTCTTTGCTGTTTCAGACACCCTGTTATGCAAAGAAATAGATATGAGTGTGTGTGATAGCACCCATGAAAGCAACCAGGGCATGTGAATAAGTAAACCAGTGCCTTAAATTAATCCTCTACTTAAATTTTATTGAATAAAAGTGTATTTGATTTTCAGGGGTAGAGGGGTGCTGGGTTTTTTTGCAGTTGTTCAGCCAAACAGCATTAAAAGAGTATCCCAAACAAAAGAATAGGAAGGAGGAGAGGAAACGTCACTTTAGCTCAGACTTTTCGAGGGTGGCAGGCTGTGTAAGCCTGGCAAAGAGGAGCGAAGCGACAGCCGCAGCAGTCAGGAGCTGCCCAGGAGAGAGATGTGTGTGTCTGAGCCTTGTCCCCCTCACCTGGGACCTGCATCATCCCGCGCAGCAGCCCAGGGCTGGGCGTGCACCACAGCTCCTACGTTGCCTCACATCCCAAGGAAACTCCTGCCCACCTCAGCAGTGGGAACTGATTCTCAGTCTGCCCTTCCAAATTTCAGCTCTGCTTTTGGGTTTCCCACCTTCCTTTGGTGTCCACTGCAGATGTAATATTTAAATTCAATTTATTGTATCTTCTCAAGTTTGAAATATGAAGGGGAGGGGAGGCAGGAGGAGAGAGGAAACCATATGTCAGGAAGACTGAATCAAAGTGAAAGTGGTGTGTGTGCGCGCATCAGAGGAGGCTAAGTTTGGCCTGATGTTTTCGATTTTGACTGTTGGAAAATTTTGGTGAGATGTGGGCTTGGTGTGACATCTGTTTAGCTTTGGGGAGCGTGTACGTGTCCGTGTGTGTGCGCGTGTGTGTGTGGCAGGGACTGATGTCTTTCTTTATATGAAGCTGCACAGTATCATATGGTGATATAAAACATGAACACCCACTTAGAAAATTCATGCAGAGTCTGCTGGGGTATTTAACCTCTCTTTATTCTGGTGGGCTTGACTCATGGGGCACATGCACAAAAAGTCTTTTTCACCATTAATATAGAATCTAGGAAAGCTCTACCCTGGTGATGTCTTGTGAACCAGTGGTCCCAAACTGTGAGATTTTTTTAAAGCTTCTTTATGATGAATCCATCCTAACACACTCATCCAGGCTGTGAACAAATATTGCAACAAGCATTGAAGGATGGTGCTCCAGCTAGTGTAACTTCCTATCCCAGTCTGCTTCTTACCCTAAAAATCATGCTATGCGTGACTGGCAGAGACAGTGCCATCTTACAGCTCCCCGTTTGAGTCACCCCTGGGCATCAGGCCACCAATTTTCCCTTCTTCTGATAAGGAATGAAACAACCACCCAAAGGGTTTGTTGTTGGGTTTTTTTTCTACTTTCTCCCTATTAACAGACCCAATATTTGTTTAAAAAATAAGGGGGTGGGGGGGGCTAACAAACCTATCGAAACAGAATTTAGAGAATGTTGTGTATGGCTCTGCTGAAAACAGAGTGCGATACTTCAAGGGTAACCAAGTGACTGCAAACCAGCTTTTCCACCACTGCTGGCAATAATTAGCCATTCAGACTGCACTAAAAGATGCCTGAAGGCAGAGAGACATCGCTAGTTTGGGGAGTTGCTTTTTTTTTTTTTAAAAAAAAAAAAAAAGGTCAATATTTCTTTGCCACTGTTTTGCTTTAATTTCATTCATTTTCTGTGATGTCTCCATACCACCTGGAAATCTGTGCTGCCCAAGGAGCAATCCTCAGTGTTTGTCAGTTTTTCAAGCACTAAAGCATTTGACATTAGTGTAGTTTCTATTTTGGTGTAAAATCCCAAACATCTGTTCTGCAGGAGATGGGTTTGCTACCAAGCACTACTGTTAGATTTCTCGCCAACATGTTTCATTGCTTCATGTGGTTTGTGTTTTGTTCTTTAAACAGTTAATTATGTTTTATTCTTTCTTCCATAAAAGCTAAATTTAGCCAAGATCCTCTCTAATCTGAAACATTTTATGGAAATGACAGTGTTGTTAAAAAAAGCATTCTGGGTAGAGATTACAAATGTATAAAATAAGTGAGCACAGTGTCCTTTACATCATATCTCTGTTCACCACTCCATCTTTGATGATGTGGGCAAAGGCCGTTAAAAATGGAGATCAAGTAGCCTACTACACGCACACAGATGTGAACACCAGTACGCTCACACACACAGATGGACGCACACACACGTACACACACTGGCTTATGTGCTTCTGTCAGCAACCTGTCCCTGATTCACTGAGCTCAAAGAGGGAGATCACAACCCAGCCAATGGGATTTATAAAAAAAATTTTAGTATTTTACAAGAGTAGGGCTGGAAGGGACCTCAAGAGGTCACTCCATCCATTCTCTGTCCCTAGAAAGACCAGCTTCACCTATATTGCTGCTGAGAAGTGTTTTTATAACTAGCACATGGAGACATCCCACTCAGGAGATTGCACAGCTGATCTCTGCTGTAGTGAGGGTTTGCTGTTGTCTTGCAGCCACCCACATGCCTTGTGTGCACCCTGGGGTGCTGTTGGGCACGGAGCGGTGCAAGTGGGATGGGAGCCACTAGCCTGAGTGGGCAGAGTGATCCTGAGTTTATACAGAACATCTCTGATGCCAGAGGATCACCTAAGGGAGGTGGGAGTCTTGCTGTTCATTCAAGTGGCATCAGGATTTCAGCCAGAACATTTATGTTTACCATAGGGACATGAAATACAGGGACAAACTCATAAAATATTGCCAAGAACACTGTCAGTCTTACTTATCTGCCCCTCAACTTTTATCAAACCGGAAGATAAAGTCTGTTTACAAGAAAGTGCTGAGAAATCAGTCTGCAGTGAGTATGCGTAAAACAGGTCACCAGCTTTTCCAAACATTCAGCATTTGTGTCTTAAGCTGACTCCTACATGTTTTATATGTTTTCATTTTTCCCTCTATGTATGGATATAATTTAATGCTCCCATCATCTCTAGGATGTTGAAATGGACACCAGCCACTTTTGGCAATGAAATGTGGGTCCCTGTATGTCAGCTCCATCAAGGTGTCAGTTCTTCCTCCTTACACTCCTTTTGACTGAACTGCTGCCTTGTTGGTCAGACCACACAGTGCTGGGTTCAAGAAGCAGAAACTCAAGTGCTCTCATTATGATTCTTCAGGTACTTTTCATACCGACCTCCAGCAAAACATAAGTAAGTGGGGAATATTCATATGGAAAACTGTGGGAAGCTCACGGCTATGTATAAGATGAAATCCCTGGTGAAGGAGGAGTTGTGCTCAGCCAGCGTGCATCTTCCTGCTGCCATCCTGTGCGTAACAGCGGGGTGGTTGTATCAGGCTACCCACTTTGGTAGCCATAGATTTCTGGCCTGCTCTACCTCACACTGAATGCAGGGTGCTTCCCCATAAGGGAAAACAAACAAGCCCCCTGCTAGATTTGCATGGCAGTGCAGCGGCCGTTACCTGCTGCTGCTGCTCTGCAGGATGCCCCACTGCCTCCCAGCAAGGAAGGAGCTCAGAAAATTTGTGTGCCATTTGCATGGACTGGCAGAGAAAGGCACGCTTGGGCACTGAGCACACCAAACACAGCCTGCCCTTATTTGCTGGAGAAAGTAAGATCCTTACAGTGGTCACAGCAACAGCAAAATGCAGTATGCAAAAAAATGGGCAGGGTTGTGCTGGATCTTGGCATGGTGTTTTCCCACCCATGCTGGATTTTGCACAAATGTTCCCAGCAACCTTGTGAGGAGTTAGGAAAAAAAAAAATTTAAAAGAGGGATAAATTTGCTTGGAGCAAAAGAGCCAGGGCAAAGTTCATCAAAATGGCAGCTAACGCTTTGTCTCCCTCCCGTGACTGGTGGTGGGATCTAGCCATGCTGGAGGCCTTCCTCACAGATGGCTCAGAGGTGACCTCAACTCAGGCACAGGACTCCCACTGGTGCCATGCCCACAGCCCCCAGCAGATGGGGGAAACGCCCAAACACAGGGCCCCTTAGTCATTCAGGGGAGTTTCACAGAATCACAGAACTACAGAATGGTAGAGGTTGGAAGGGATCTCTGGAGATCATCTAGTCCAACCTCCCTGACAAAGCAGGTTCACCTAGAGCAAGTTGCACAGGGCTGCATCCAGGTGGGGTTTGGATGTCTCCAGAAAAGGAGACTCCGCAGCATCTCCAGGCAGCCTGTTCCAGTGCTCTGCCACCCTCACAGTAAAGAAGTTTTTCCTCATGTTTAAGTGGAACCTCCTGTGTTCCAGCTTGTGTCCATTGCCCCTTGTCCTATCACTGGCCACCGCTGAAGAGTCTGGGCCCATCCTCTTGACACCCACCCTTTAGATATTTATAAACATTAATGAGGTCCTCTCTCAGTCTTCTCCAGGCTAAACAGACCCAGCCTTGGCCACAAGGGCACATTGTTGGCTCATGGTCAACTGATTGGGAGGCTACAGCCCAGGAGGTGCATTTCTGGGGCCTGTGAAACTCTAAAGATCAGTGCTGTCATTGGTTCACTCTCTTGGTGATATTTTTTTTAATATACTGTTATTACTCTTTTGACAAGGAAGGATAATGTGCTCTGTGCCCTTGTAGCCTGCATCTCTTTTTATTTTTTTTTATTTATTTTATTTTTTTACTTTTATATTTTACTGATTCTTCAGGGATTCAGCAGCTTTAACCATCTGCCTTCAGCTCTATGGTCTTCAGCCATCACTGAGACTTTGCTGAAAGACTCCGAGACTTTAGGGGCAAGGGCTTTTAGTGCGGAGGAGTCATCTTCAGTCTCCCTTAGCAGGCACTCTTTAAACATCTAGTAATACTAATTGTTTTGCACGGTGCATCACCTGTATTGCAGAGTGACAGCTCTGAAATTTTTAAGAATTACCATCAAAATGTGCAGGTATTAAATGTGCAAAATTTTTCACCCTGATGTTGCCAATCCAAAACTACTTGAGACACTTTGATCTTGCCAGCCTGGTCCACCTGTTGGTTGTTTTCACGCTCTTCAGTGGCTCAACTCTTGGGTACATGAGCATCATTCTCAATTTTGAAGAATTATCACCAAAATATGCACCAGCTTCTGAACAGGGGCTGCACTGCTTGTGCCTAGTGCAGCAGGGAAAAGGCCTAGAGGCAGGGAAATATTTTTTTCTGACCCATATATAGTTTTTTTAACACTTTGTTGCTCTGAGTGGTTATACCTGTGTAGCAGGTACCAAACAGTGACAATGTCTGGAGGCAGAATTCCGGTCCATGGCGTACCTGACAGCAGAGCGCATCCTTCTGTGTGCTGGCGTGCAGCTGTCCTTGTGTCAGGCAGCAGTTTAACCTCTAGACTGCCTGGTTCCCTTGCTTGAAAAGAGAAATCAGTGCAATTCTGGACAACTGTGGATATCATAGTGAGTTTCATTGTTATGGAGGTAGTTAAGCAATTTGAAATATGTATCTTTCATATCCAGGGATTAGGTTTTCCCTGCATCCTTTCTGCATGTGTGCAATACATAGGTATGGCCAGGTTACACTTTGTATTGGGGAATTGAAAATGGGCAGAAATGCTATGAAAATACATGTCAGCACCCTGTGTTTTCTCCAGAGCTACAATATTCCTCTGTGCTCCTCCCTTCATTACTTTGCATGCGTTTGCAAACTTCCAGCCTCTGTCTTCCTGGGAATTGTGTGGCACACCCTTCTGAATTTTCTGCTCAGCACTATCAAGCTTTAGCTTCAGAAATACCTGTCACTTCCTGGATCTAATTTCATTTTGTCTATAAAATAGACCACCCAACTGGAGAAGGAAATATTGTTATCTCCATGCTAATTTTTTAATGATTTCTTTCAGTACTCGTGCTCCACTGGAAAGGAGCCAGATGTGTGGTGCGATACAAACCACTAAGAACTGAACAAAGACCACCAAATACACTCTTTTACAGGCAACTCATCAGCAATGTACAAAAACACAAAGCAGGCTGCCTTTCCTGCAACATGAAACTATTGCTGGAATTCAGCAACACAATTTGAACAATTCTGCACTGGGTTCCTCATCTTTGGCTCAGTGCTAAGGTGTTTATCATTGCCTTGCTCTTATATAGCAGATTTTCTTGTAAAATTGGCATTAATTGCTCCTTCCAATGTAATCTAAACTTTTTTCAACCATCTCTTCATGTCACCTTTTATTGCCCAGCTCTGCCTTGCTTTTATCCACCATCAGAACTGTGCTAAAGTCATTGGCTTTCTGCATTGCCATTAAGCTCACCATTGTTTTAAACCCCTATCCCAGTGCCTGGCTCTGCAAATCCCTTTTTACACAAAGAGGTCAGCACTGTCCATACACGAGGCTTTGCAGAAGGGAACCCCAGCTGGGCTGAGAAACGGCTTCCAAGGGGGGTTCTTTCCAGCATGGGCAGTAGTCTTGGCCATCACATCACCAGCCACTGCGTGCTGCCAGCTCGCATCCCAGTTTTCTTCTCACCATCCCTGGCAAACGAACTCATTGAATTTGTGGATCCTTCTTCACCAAGCCTGCAGTGCTGAAATGCTACTAGTATAGCATATATATGTGCTTCTATAATTTTCTACTTCCCACCCTTTAGATGGAAGGAAAGCAGTGATCAGTCCTCAAGGGAAATGGCAGCATAAGCAAAGGGATGTTGTTCCTTGCTGCACTTGCCTGATTTAGTTCAGGGCAAAATATGACAGTGGTTTGCACCACCTAATGCCAGGAGCCATTTTAACACAATTCTGAAGGCAGGCAAGATGTTTAGGGCACAGCTCCGTGAAAAGATCTTCCTCCCCACGCACATGCATAGGCACAGTTTCCACTGAAACAAAATTCCCAGTGAAATATTTCTTAAAGCAAAAATAAATATAAAATGCCACTCATACTTAAGTACTGTGTTTAATCTTAAACCACAGAAAATACCATCATGAACTTAGCTGCAAAATATTTCAAATTAGAAAGTGTTATTTTCCCTTCTGTTTTGCGGTGTAATATGTTCAAAAATCTGTGAAGAATGGATAGATTTCTACTTTTCCTCCTTACTGCTCCAGGCTCCAAAGGTTGACATGGAGGCTTAACACTCCAGCTCTCCAGCAGAAAATATATTTCATTTTCCCACTTTGGGCAAGTGATTTGTGAGTAGAGAGAGAGCAGCAGTCACATAAAGGCTAAAGGTGGCTTGCTCTTCTCACAAGCCTGCAATCACTTCTAGAAATAAATGTCTTTTTTTCTCCAGCAAAAAGTGACATAATAGAAAAGCACCCAGGCCTTTGCTACCTACGCTGATCTGTAGGAACAGCATTTCTGTTTGTCCTTGTGTGAGTTCAGGGGTTGAAATAATAAATGGGTAAAGGATTGAAGGATGCTCAGGTTTCATTCTGCCTTTTGGTTAAGAATCCCTTCAGTTTATGCTGTTTCTTCCACATCTGCATTTATCATTTAAGAGGAGATAAAAAAGTGACACTTGTAAAGGGTGAGAACAGAGGTGTCCAACATCCCTGTTCTGGCTGACAGGAATGGTGAGAAAGACATAAAAAAGCAGGTATTTCAGAAAGATGAATTGTTTCTAGATACAACTGTAGCTGTTCTGTAAGTGCTAGCTGTATATATAAAAAAAAAAAAAGTAGAAAACCTCAGAAAATACTCTATTTTGAGTTGACTCAAAGCAAATAATTAAGAATTTTGGCAAACTATTTTAAAAATTAATCTTGAACCAAGAAAAACCCCTAAAAGTAATAGTTTCAGCTGCTAAGGCTTTTAGAACAATTTCAAAATAAAATTAAACACAAAATATTATTTCCAGTAAAAATATTTTATTAAACATTTAATTCTGAAAACAGTTGTAAAGTATTTCATTTTTATATTTTTCATTCCTCCTTGAGCAAAATAAGTTATAAAACAAGCATAAATTCATGAAATGTCATTTTAGCCTAAATCTACTTAATTCAGTGGGGAAAAAAAGATTTTGGACATAGCATTGTATCCAGCTCTATAAAGCAGGATTTCTTTAGTCTGTTTTCTTTTACTCATCCATCCACCCTACAATTTGTTGCCTATTTTTCCCACTCTTTCTTCCTCATAAGTATTACGGGGGAATATAATACGGTGGGCTATATAATAGGGCATAATCAATGGCGTATGAGCAGTGCTGGTAAGTGAGAGGAGGAATCCTATTTACCCATGGATCGTATATCTGACTACCATCCAAGTGGCCACTTTCACGTCTTTTCAATTGTTGTGTCAGAAAATCAATCCATGACTTCAGCAAAATCTTGACACTTTCTCCCATCTACAGAGAGGACCGTTAATAATTCATGACCTCTCTTCTTTTTTTCAAAACTCATTTATTCTGAAGCTAAACACCCCACAGAATGCTCATTGCTGAATCGGCCATTGTTCTTCTATCGTTTTTTTCTGAAGTTAAAGTCATAACATGGTTGCAGGTATTTTTAATGGCCAAATCTCGGGAGAGGATTGGTGATAAATAATTCTGAGGGTGGAGATTGTTTCGCAGTGTGGGGCTCGGTTCTGTGCTGTCAAGAGCAGAGTCAAGTCAGCTAATACTGTAATTGCATAAACAGGATGGTCTTGGTGAAGTTAATTTCCTGTAGCGGCTTCTAGATTTTGTGACAAGGCAGCGTGTGTATAAGAAATGTTCTCATATTCTTGACACATGAAAGATAAAAATGACGAGCTTTCTTGAGGCAAATATGGATATAAATAGCTGAAGGAGGGTTCGTGCACCAGAAAGCTTCTTGGTTTTTCCCGGTTTTTACAGCTGATACAACAAAAGTATTTTCACATCCCCACAAACACTTTAACATAAAATATCCACAAAATATCAATTAAAATAACACCTTTAGAGGAGAATTTGTCTGTTCCTCAACTTATGTTTCTGTGGTGTTTTGTAACAAGGAAAGGAAGGAGAAAAAAGACTCCTTGAGAACAGAAGCAAAACAGTGTTCAACATGTGAAGTATTCTGGAACACATAAAAGTTAGAGTTTGACCTTCCAAGTTATCCGTGATGGGATTACCTATATCAAAGCAGAGATCACAAGCAAGTAAGCTCATATCCTCTGTAATGAATGAAAATATTTCCAGTAGTGTCCCCCACGCTCTATCCAGGTCAGAGTTTTCAAGCCTAAGTAATTAAACAGTAGATTTCTGAATTTATGATTGTGGAGCGTAATAAATGTTCATAAGTTCCTCAGATAATTTCATTAAAGAAAGAAAAAGCTGGTCTTCTTTTATTTAGTTATCTAACAGAATACGTCTGGTTTGGACACTTTGACCACAGTAATTTATTTAACCTGCTTTTGCCACCCACCCCTGGAGTTTATTAGAGCTGGTGACTTACAGTAAAGATAAAAAGCTGTATAAACCACCGTTAATCTCCAGAAACAGGTTCTGTCTTTTTGTCTTCCTGCTTCAGCCTCATCCATATATATGTCTGTAGTGCTCTTGGTTTTCAAACAGGGTAGGCAACTTAGTATGGAGAAAGGAGATGCTCCAGCAAACTCTCCCAGTTTGGCTATATATACACACATACAGACCTTCTGCAGGCTCCTTTCTTTCTGCAGTTCAACATGTGCTATTGTCTCCAGCTGACAGAAATTGTGTTTTCATACCTACCGGATGTTCTAAATTTAAATAGTATCAGTCTACTGTAAATAACAATGAAATACTTTACTCTGACAGCATTGGAAGCAGCATATGGATTCAAGTTTTAGACAACACAACATGTAAAATGCCTTTCCTTTTATAGCAGAATATATTTAGAGTCTTTTAAGCTCAGCTCCTGAACTGAGTATGATGCATCTAGTCATCCAGCCCAATCATCAGCAGAGTCACAACTTCATGTCAGTGCAATACATTGTTAACTGATATGTCAGAAAATCAATTAATTACTTTTAAGTAGCAGTTAAGAGTATCCACACAATACTGCCATGTGAATTATTAAAGAAAGCAAGGTTGAGTTTTCTCCACAACTGAAACCCAGTCTTAGAAGAAAGTGCAAAATGCTGCTTCTGCCCTGAAGCCTAATCAACATTATTGGGCAGGCAACAGGAACCAAAAGAGTGGTGGAGGGTACAAAATGGGAAGGATGCTGCCTCCCAAAGCAAGGGCACCAGCAATCTGTAATGGCTACAGCTGTTAAGAAGCCTGAATGATAAACTCTCCCTTCTTTGGAGGTACAACAACCTCCAAGTGGGAATAATGGCAGACATGAGTCTGAGAGACTAGTGAGGAGAGCAGCAAGAGAAGGGCAGAAAGGACCTTCAGGATCCTTCTATAGCTTCACCAAGGGACCTGCTCAGACTTTGTGCATCCCCTGTCACTCTCTGTTATAGATTTTTGCCTGGGACTCTCCCCTGGCATGCTGAAGGCAAACATAGCCTTAGTGGGACATCATCATCATGAAGCTTTCTGTTTTCTTCATGCCTTGGTCTGTTGGAGATGCTGCACGGGTGAATAAATCAGTGAAGGTGAAGAGGTGACTGTGACATGGGATTTGGCTTGGGCTTCTGATTTTCTGTCTTCATGTGGTGGGAAAGCTTCATGGTGTAGGGTGTGGAGGGCCCAAGTAGGTCTTGTTAGAGTGAGCGTGTCTAGAAGGTTATCCCATCAGTGCCACCGCCAGTAAGGCTGGCCAGGCTGAGTTGTGGTCCCTGCTCTGCAGGGTGGGAGCATGCCCTGGGATCATGGAAAGCTGGTGTTCCTTTCACGTCTACAAAAAGCATTATGCTCTTGGTTCAGCTTGATCATGAGCAAAAGTGTCCCATCCGAGTCTGTGAAAGACAGTCCTCACTTTTCTCCCATCCACCCGTCTCTTCTTCTTCCTTCTGCCAGGAGCTGTGGGAAGGACTGGAATCAGGGCAAAGAGCAACCCCGTGCTCAGCCCAGGTTTTCTGGGGTTTGTCCTCTCCATCACCATAGCCAGGAAGCTCCCATTGGGTTGCATGAGGGAAGGGAGGATACAGAAATATGTCTGCAGTGCTGGGGTGCTGCCACTACCCAAATACTTCAGCACATGTTGGGTTCAGGCTCCACGTCACTGCAGCAGCAGTTACAGCACAGACACCATGGTTTGCTTCCTGGGGGTTTCAGTCCTACCTTTAAACTACTCACCAAACCTCCAACAGTGCTTGAGGCCTGACAGATTGCTAAATGGAGATCTGGGAAAGATTTTGCTCCAAAAGCTAATGAGTCATGGTGTGTCTGTGGTGCCTGTTCCTCCTTGTCTGCATGGCCTGTAGGAATTCTGGCTTTGCAAGGTTCAGATACAGAGGTCTGGGGTTTGGTGCTTTCCAGGCAGTTGCATGGCTCTGGAGAAGTCTAATAAATGACTCAAATTAATGATCCATACTTGTCAGACCCTTCTCCATTGGTGCTTCTTTGGCTCCCTAGATCACATCTGTCCGTCTGGCAAAGATGAGAAACGGTAGGGAATTTTACACACACACTTTTTTTTTTTTTTTGTCAGAAAATGACAATTCATCAAAATTAAAGCTTTTCACAGAAACATATATACTGGTTTTGACAGGAATATATCCTTCATCTTCTGGGGTGGGATGTCAGGGGAAACTAGAGAGTGCCTCTGCAGCCCTGCCTGGGGGCTGCAATCCAGTCCATGCTCCAGTTGTATTCCAGTTGTTGCTGCAGACTGGACATGCTCCAACGGGAGAAGCTGGGAGTGGCTAACTCAGTGGCTGGTGTTGTGCAACCTTCACCTCCTGGGTACAGCTCATCCTGGCCACTTGGGCAAGCCCTCTACCCTTTGGGAAGGTTTGAAGCCCCACACAGGAAGAAAACTTTCTCAGACAGGACATGAGCTCCCAGCCACCCCTGCATCAGATCTCTTGGCAAACCTAAAGCAACCGAGAGGTATAATGTCTCCAAGATGGTGACAGAAGTGTTGGTGGCTTTTTGAAATCTGCATGGGAACAGCTCTGCCAGGCTTCTAGGTGTGGTTTCATTTTAGCATTTTAGCTGTACTGTGGCACATGTGCGCAATGTTTCCAGTCCTGTATTTCAAACCAGTCTCCACCAGTCTGAGTCCATGGTCTAGCTTCTGTGCTGGTACAAGGCCAGGGAGAGGGGGAAAGCTGAGCTTACTGAAAATGTGTTGGTTCTGCAGTGATTCTCGCTGAGTCTGGCTGAGAAAGTCTCATGCAATGAACATAAGTTTTGTCTAAAGCGCGTTGGTGGGTGGCTTGGGGTGGGGGACGTAATGGGAACTCTCACCTCTTCCCTGTGGCCGTGTAATTACAGCCCAGAGTAGGTCTCCAGAGGAGAGATAGGTGAAAACTGTTCATAAGTGCAGATACAGCTGTTGCAGGTGCAGCAGGGCAGAGTCCCTGGCACTTGGGGTGGACAGAGAGCTGGTGTTTGGCTATGGCACGGGCTAGTTGGGTTGGCACCGTTGCTTGGCGAGGTCATTGCAAAGCTCCCTCTCCTGGCCAGCACTGACTTGAGACCTTCTGCTTCCCTGAGCCTGCAAACTCGCAGCAGAGCTCAGCATGGGGATGGCTACACAAGGCAGGAGACCCCCACCTGGTTTCACTGTGTGGGTGCTGCTGCTGCCTCCAAGACCACTGCCGAGTGATGCAGTGGTCAATGTTGGTGGAGGGGGAGCTGTGCAATTATGGTGCCCCCAGACCAGCAAGTCAGCAAATGTATTCCCAGGTTGCAAGGCTCATGTCTTTTTCTAAAAGTAGCCATTTCACAACTCTCTGAGTTTATTTTAAGGAGACAATGGTGGAAGGACAGCTTGTATCAAA
>NW_010332081.1:0-35423 GCF_000700745.2 Antrostomus carolinensis
ATGACTTCTCAAATATGATGGATAGTGGCTTTGCAACTTCATCTGCCAGTTCCCTCAGGACCCATGGATGCATCCCATCAAGTCCCATGGACTTGTGCACCTTCAGCTTCCTTAGGTGCTCCTGAACCTGATCTTATCCTACAGTGGGCAACTTTTCATTCTCCTGGACCCTTCCTTTACTTTCTAGGACTTGGGCAGTGTGGCATGAGCCCTGGCTTTCTTGGATTTGGGCAGTGTGGCACGAGGCAAAAAAGTCATTGAGCACCTCAGCCTTCTCAATGTCCTGGGTGACCAGATCTCCCATTGCCTTCTGGAGAGGGCCCACATTTTCCCTAGTTTTCCTTTTCTCCCCCACATGCCTATAGAAGTTTTTTTGTTTCCCTTGACATCTCCGGCTAAATTTAATTCTGTCAGTGCCTTGGCTTTCCTAACCTGATCCCTGGCCACACGGGCAATTTCTCTGTATTCCTCCCAGGTTACCCATCCTTCCTTCCACCCTCTATAGTCTTCTTTCTTGATCCTAAGTTTGTTCAGGATCTTCTTGTCCATCTACAAGTAATGCATGGATTATTTACACAGTACAAAATAGCTACTAAATATAATACATATCACAGTCCTTCTGGATGGGACTTTTTCAGTCTAGTCTGGGTTTTCTCTCTGGACATCTTAACACAAGTATCCCATCTTGGGAAGAGGAATTTTCAGTGCAACACAGAGTCAGTCCTCAATGGCTGACAATTTCTCTTTCCACTACTGTATAATTCTCCTTAAAATTTGCACTGTTCATCTTCTTTATCTTCTAACCTCTCTTAAGCTTTTACTTGTACATCTACTATAAAATCTTTTATAGGTTTCTACTTGTCTGCATTAATTTTCTTTTATATGCTTTATCTTTTTTTGTACTGTATTTCATTTCATGTTGTGTGCGTGAAAGGGGAGTAATTCCCAAATACTTCAAGGAAGGAAAGAAAAAGAAAGCTAAAGTATTAAGTGACTGTCAAAAAGGAGCATGCCCTTGAAATTCTACCAAGTGCTGCCAGTGTGAACCAGTTACAAATTTGACACAGGCATATTTGCAAAATGGGCACACTAATGTGATACTTCTAGATTGGATCTTGTTATGACTCATCATATAGTTAAGAGCTACACAAGTTGCAGTACACATTCTACGTACTTTTTTTTTCCCAAAAAACAAATCGTATGTATTTAAATTGTAATCACAATCTTCTATTATATAGCTGTATTTTTTTGTATTTCAGTAACCACTGCTAATAAATGCTATGGAGCTATCTGAGCTGTGCTTCTTGCTTCCAACTAGTATAGAATATTGTTTGGCTGTAAAATCAGTAGTGTAACAATTCAGCAATTAATGTGTGTCAGAATACAGTCATAGCAGAAAACCTGTTTAGAAAACAGGTTTATAAGGCACAAAGTACTTTTCTAAGAGTACTGGGGAACCACTAACCCCTGAACTGTTTTGGAAAATAGGTGCTCTGAGAACTAATCAAAAAATCCAAAGAAAATCGAAGGAAAGGTACTTTTGAGTTTCCTTGTGTTCATCTGTCTTGGCTAGCCACTGTACTGCTTCTCAGAGTAACTGAAGACTCTATAATGTTTAAATGCCACCTTCTCCATAGCACCTTAGTATTGATGTGAATCTTTTTTCCTTTTTTCTACAAAGATACTCGTCTCCCACTTTGAGATTAGGGAACTGAGTCAAGGAGTAGAAAGTACAGAAGAATTTGAGTGCTTTGGCATCACAGTTGAATCCAGAAGGTAGATTTGACATACAGCATTTACAGTATTTGCAGGAAGAGTCAGGCATGTATTTATACAGGTCACAAGACAAATAAAATAGAAAATGCTACAGAGGGGGTGAGAGGTTTTAAAGCTGCCAATTTTTACACATCATAATTTTATATTAGTTATTACTCTTTCAGATAATACACCACTCCAAACTTCGTACTTCTTAACTTGCTCTGTAGATAGGTGCCTGAAACTTATTTATTATTTTAAGCAGGGTTTATGCCTTTCATTCCAAATAGAACTGCTGAAGTGCTGGTCAGCTTTTACCTTTTAGAGCAGCAGCAAGATAAGTTAACTGAGACACTGTAAGAAATTTTTTCATAACCTTTCTTTATCTGATGGATTCAATTGGTTTGGTTAGAGATGGGAGTGGGAATGGTGAAAAATTTCACCCTGAGTCCCACTAAATGATTGTATGGAATAATTAAATATTCATTAAACAAGAATAAGGGTGAGGAAACAAAAATATTCATGATGCAGCACTGTTTTTGCCATCCACAAATGAAGAGAGAAACCTCAGTTGCACTCCCTGATCTAATTATTGTTTAAATGTTTAATATTGTGTTCACTGGAAGAAAGACATATGCAGAAATTGAACTCCAACTCTACCTTCCCACATAAATGTTTGAACTACCAGGCTTTTCATTTGCAGTCATGGCTGTGCCATCTCTGGATGGTAGAATGTCTAATAGAGCCCCAGCAAGATGAAAATGCTTTGAAAGTAAAGAAAGCAGTTTCCTCATTTCTCCCTTCGCCTTCCTTTTCTCACCTGCACTGCAAAGTAGTTGACTTTTATAGTATATTTCACTTAGAGGTGATTCTGAGCTTCCAGCATCCTGGACAAGTAAGCCAACCACATGTGTATGGGGCTTAAGGAAGAAGCAGTTCATGAGAAAGCAAGACATTAAAATGTCTATACAGAATTTGGTTATCTAAATGTAAATATATTTCTAAGTTCTAGACTGTTACCATAACCAGCAGAACATTCTTCTCTCTGTAGATTTGGGTCAGTTCCTTAGAAAAAAGAATATATTTATAAACAGTAGGTATCAAACCTGTAGCCTGATGGAAGGGATGCTTTCTCTTCACCCTAAATGCAGACTTGTTAAATGAATGGCAAAGGGAGTTCATAACTGGTAGTTGGAAAAAATTGAAAGAGTAAGTATATTCAGATCACAAGGGAAACAAGAGCACTCTTAAGAAAACCTTCAAATTTAATGGAAGATCTTGCCTTATGCCATTGGGTCGAATTTTAACATATAACATAAATGTTAGGGCTAGAATTAAATATACTAAGGTGTGGTTAGTGTCAGATTGCTTCTAAAAATTATTTTTATTAACTTTGGCACTCCGAGTTGTAATAGTTTTCTAACAGAAATTGTTTTGAAATGAAATAACTAAGTGTGCCCAAGAGAAGAGAGAGCTTGTAAACTTCTTTTTTTCTTTTTCTCCAGAGATTAAACAGGTGAAGGAAGGCTAAATGTATGGAAGCAGGCTGGGCATGGAAGCATTTTATATGCTTGAGAGGTTGATTCAGCCCTCACTGTTTCTTCCCCAGATGATCTATCTGCACTTATTTCCTAGAAAAGACAATTGTGCTTCCTAGTTCACTGTTATTTTAAAGGATATTATAATGTATTTTGTTATTGTAACTTATTTGTGTATTCATAGGATGTGGGTCATGTGACTTCAGTGTAAAAATCAGGTTGCTGTTACAATTTGCTTGCATCATTTGTAGAGTACCATTTTAAAGATACCTATATTTAACAAAAATGCAAAGCTGTAATTTTAACAGTAGTGTACAGTAAGGCCATGCTAACAATTTTTGTATTTTGCTGTATAAACAACATGTAATTTGATAAGCCTTCTGACATGAAGAGAATTGTATATCCTTTTTAAAAACACTCAGAAATTCAAATTAGTTAGTACTTATCTTCCTCTTCCCCCTTTCTCCCTTTCCTCTTATCCTTTTGCCTTCTGTACTTTTTTTTTTTTAAAGGTATCGTTCACTTTCCTACTGGAGAAACTACCTGAGATACACAGTTAAGAGCCACAAAAGAGCAGCTAATCAGCAATAATAATCCTGGTTGAAAAAAAATGTATCTGTGCTGATCATTAACCCTCTTTCCTGTATGCTTCAGGTCAGAGGTGTAAAAGGAGTCTTTTTGGCCAACCAGAAAATTGATGGAAAAGTTACAACTCTGATAACCTACAACAAAGGCCGTGACTGGGATTTTCTAAATCCTCCAGACATTGATATGAACGGCAAACCAACAAACTGCAAACCTGTAAGTGGTTCTTTTCAACGTGTCCTTAACCTATCCTTTCTCTAAAGCACATGAAATTTATTTGTGTGGTAGGATGTGCAGTAGTTCCGACAGCCCAAGAGCTTTGTGCTGGGTTTACCAGCCAAACTAGAAGGCAAATCTATTTGCATTGCAGGAGCAGTTTCACAAGCTGTTAGTCCAGCCATCCTGTAGAGTGAGCAGTCATGATTCTCTGTTGCACTGCATTTCTTATTTTAGAGCTTACTTTGACACAAAGAGGACATTGTTTTTTGTGCATCAACCACACAACTCTGTTCAGAAGAATCGTGACAAGTCATTTGTGTCTGAATATAAGGTGCACATCATGAATCAGATAGAGCTTATGAATACATTTTCTCTTTCCATCTTCCATATCTTTGTTTCATCTTAAACCAAGGTAACCTTTGGTCCCCTGTGAGCAATATGACATTTGAGTGCTGTTGCACAAAGAGCAAGAAGCAGCAAGTTACTTAGCAAGGAGAGATGATTGAATGTGTCCAAAAGTCATTATGCTATTTTTCATACGACTTTTTCTTCTAAAAAAATAAATTTAAGTACAAATAATTGTTTTTAGTCATCATTTTACTAATTACCTGGGACCAGCAAACACTCAATACTTGTTGCTATTAGCATTTTTAGGCAATTTTTCTGTTACAAGGGTTCTTATACAGTAATTTCATCTTGACTTCTTTGAGTTTGGAAGTTTTTTTTTCTTGAGACAGTGGCACACTATGGAGACATCACCAGAGATTCTTGTTAGAAAACTAAGGTCGATATTTCAGACTGGAATTTGGCTCCATGGGAAACAGCCATTCTCTTTCTCTATGAAGACATACATTGCTGAAGCTGCTCTCTGACTGGGCTTTCATTATTGTAGGACCATAACTGTTACCCTTTATTTTTAAAACCTGTTTTTGTCTTCTTCCCCCACAAGCCTGATTGCTACCTTCACCTCCATCTCCGCTGGGCAGACAATCCCTACGTGTCAGGAACAGTCCATACGAAGGACACGGCGCCAGGGCTCATAATGGGGGCAGGTAAATGCATGACATTATTTTTTTTTAAGACTTGAAATGTGGCAGCAAGCAGTTCTTTGTTGATCTAGTCTTTTTGTTTATATGCTACAAACATTGCCAAAATAAGGCTTTCCTTGCAGAATAATCCTTTATGGGATCTCTTGATCAAACAATTTAATAAAAGTTAATTCAAGTCCCAGAGCTGTGTCTTCTAGGCTAGATCTATAACAGTCACCTGGATGCATAATGCTTCTCTCTGCTATCTAATATCTCCTTCCCCATTAGTGCAGTGCGGAGGAGTGACAATGGCTGAAGGATTTGTCCTGCATTCTTTTTCTCTGAAAGTGGGATGTAGAGACTCCAGCATCATGAATAGCCCAGCAAATCCAATAAACTGATGTAAACGGTGGCTAAGCCTTTGTTCTTTAAGCTTAGATACAGATAATTTGTCTTGTAATTTTTATTAATTCCTTTCTGCCTAAAGAGAGATGAAGTAAAAGAGGCAAATGTGTCTCTGTGTTGGGAACAATGCTGGTTGTGGCTTCTCCATTGTAATATACATATGGAGCCACAGTACTGTGAAGTGGCATTTAATAAAAGAAATTCCATTGCAGTGTTGACTACTCATCAAGAAAAATATCCACACAACTCTGTTTTACTTTGCATCCTTGTGATTCATCTATTAATTTAATTTTATTTTCTGTTTCTTTGTTTTGAAATTATTGAAATGTTAACTATTCTAAGAGCTCTTTAAAATTTCATTATTTTATTTGTATGCTATGGATTATGTTTAGGTGAAATATGCACATGCACTGCTTCTCTTTTACTAAAAGTATATCTGTTTTTAATCAATAATGCTTTCTACCTTGGCTTACACTAGTCTCTTATATTAAATATAAAATTTCCTAAGAATATCAAGGTGAGCATATTTGGTGTTGAAAGGGACTGGCAGCTGCTATTACTTCAATATAACTGAAGATTTCAAGTTTTCCCCTAGTGTAAATGGAGTTTGAAGTATTTTACTGTTGGCAGACCTTCCTGGTGAAATGCTGCTATGTTTTTATTGACACAAATGAGACTAAGAATTTATACAGTGCCTTTGTAGATACATTTCTATTAGGTGTTTAATTCACATTTTATGAATTCCAGTATTTCAAAAAATTACTTCCATCTCAGAGATCTTCTTTTAACATAAAGGTATTCCTAATATAGGTTCTTAATTTTAGCCTCACCATGTTGTTCCTGAATGCCTTCTAGAAGCAAATTAAGCAATGAGGTTTAATTAATTAGTCCATAACTTCTATTTAATTTTTCTCTGTCCTTGCATTATAATCTGCTGTGATGAGATATGGGATTGTTTTCATTTGGCTGGGTTTTGTGAAGTTTAAGTGCACTGTTCTCCGAGATGATATTAGGGATGGCAGGCTGGAGAAGTGCTTTGCCCTTAATTGCTCCCTAGAATGGAACAAGATTTTTTCACTGTGACATTGTCTTACCGTAGCCGGTAGGTAAACTTGTCAACCGCTTTCCTCAATGTGAATATGAACGAGATTTTTTTATAACAACCAGATTAAGAACTGAACTGATGTTAAGTTTGACTTGATTGTGGAGCAATCTCTAATGTAATGGAAATGGTAGAGAGGCAGCCTCACTCATAGCAGCTGACTAGAAAGATATGGGGAAAGGTGTGAAATTGAGAAAAATTTGCCCAAGAGCAGTGCAGTACGCCCTTTCTCTGGTAAAAGTTCATGTGGTTGCAAACAGAGCCAAGGGACTTATTTTGGAGCCTTAAAAATCTGAAAGAGCAACTTCATCCCCTTGCCAACAGACAACCTGAATCAACTCTGATTTTTATTGCATTTATGTTATTTGGATGCTCAGGTCATCTAGATTCAGTGCACGTGTTCAGTCTTACCTGGAAAACCTGATATCCTTGTAAACTTATACTTCTTATCAGAAATACTTTACATAACATGAGCTTAAATTTCTTCTGGCCTGATCCTTGAAATTGATACCCCTATGCAAATCAACAGAAGTACTAGGAGCTTAGCACACAGGGAACTCAGATTATTTGGACCATGACACACTACTGGAATTTTCCTGTTAGATTTAGGGAGAATACATCTTCTGGAAGTGACTGAAGATGATAAAGATCTGTGAATGTCAGTTGATCATGGTGTTTCAAGGAAACATCAGTGCCTTGTGCAGTGAAAAAGGGAAATGTATGCTGAGGGTGAAGTAGGTAAATAACTGACAACGGAGAGAGGGAAATATTAATATTCTGGCAAATACTGTACAGTGACCTTATTAATAAGAATGTGTACAATTCTGATCACCAATTTTCAGGACCGATGAGCAGGTGCTAAGAAGGACTACTTGGCAGTTGATGGGAATAGAGAATATTTACAAGAGGAACCTCATTAGCTGACAAAAATAAAGGACAAAAAAGAACATGATTTTTTTTTTCTGAAAATGTAACCATGGGGTAGGAAAAAGTAATGTAAACAAGTGGATAAGAATTAGAAATTAGAAAACAGTTGCTAACCATAAGAGCTATGAAGTTCATTCTCTCAATAAAAGTAGTGTGGCTATCGATCAAAAAGGAAAAAAAATTGCTTTAACATGGAGTTTAGCTGCTTTATAGAAAGCTTATAATACACAGCTGCTTGTGGTAATGGCAAACCTAACCTGTGACTTAGGGATAGTTCTGATGCTGTTCTTGAAGATCAGAGCACAGAGACTACTGAATATTGTTTTAATTTAAAAAATAATTAAATGGTAAACAGCATTAATGCCTAGAGCATTTGGGAAAAATGCAATAATAAGATGTTAAAATTGCATCTTTTTAAACTCATATTTACAAATAAAAATTCCACTCTATTAAAGTTGCATAAATAGTTCTGAGGAATGTGTATTTTTAGCTTATATATATAAATTCTGCAGACAGTATATTAAATTTTATAGCTGCATATTAGAGTGTTCTTTTAAATAACTGCTTTACTCCCTTTAAGCAATGTAATAGGATTTTGCATTTACATTTGATTTTCATGCATTTTAATCTTGGCAACAGCTTCTACTTCTCACGGCATCAGCTATGAAATGTGTGTCAATTGATGTGTAAATTTTTACTATAAACCTGCAAAGGACTTTTCTATGAAAAATGTTTAGAGACTTGTAGATTTTTTGGGTGCTAGTTTACAGCAATTGTCTGCTTAGCTGCTCATCCAGATGGCAAATCAAGCAAGCAGTAAATTCTGCATATTCACACGAATTGAGGAAGTGCTGGGAAGTTCAGTTTACTTTTTGACATATGAGGCCCAAATACATTGCATACTTTTTGATAAATTTCTATCATTTTTCACAAAAGTAGCATACCAAGATGCCACTATAAAAAAGATGAGGGAACAGGGCGACGATTGAGCATTTCCCAGTGTATTTTCGAGTGAAGATGCTGCAACCTGCCTGGGGTTTTTCTCATATCAACGTGTTCCCCCATTCAGAGGGTGTGAATCACTGCCTCAGATAAACACATCTTCAGCTTACTGGGCAAAAACTGTCAATCTGGGACATGTAAGCACAAATTGGTTGTATGTTTGTTCTACATTGTAACTACAAGTTTACAAACCATGAAATTTTAGCTTATTGTGCGTTGACTGAAGGGTTGTTACAACCGTATTAGTTATCAGTAATCTAGGCAAAGTGCAGCTCTCTTTTTGGTGTAGGTATCTGCCTGTATGCTAAATTTAAGTGGCTGGAAAAGATTTTCCATATTAGAAGAATTATTGAAGTTTTTCACATGGAGATTATTTCTTCTCACAGTAAACATGTTTAAAGCCACATAAAGATATGGGTAAATGCAGTGAGAAGTAGAATTTAAAACATGTAAATTAATAGTAAATTGTAAATTAATCCCCCATATTTGTGTTACCCGGTAGGAACCTGCCAAAAAGCCTGAGCAAAGACAAATTGTTAATTACTCTCTTGAGATCTGTATGTGTTTTTCACAGCTATACCACCTTTCTGGAGAGCTTGGCTGGCCACTGGTCATCACTAAAATATGTTGATTTCTTTCATATTCCTGTGCTGCCAACTGCTGAAATGGCATGTGCAAAGTTATTAATAGCTTGGAGAAGTATGTTGAAGGGTAGTTAGTACCCCTGTATTCTAGTTTCTGGGACTGATGCTCCTGCAGGGATGGAATGTGTGGTTTTCGCACAATTGCTTTAAAATTAGCCTTTACTCAAGAAAAATAATAATAATTAAAAAAAAAAAAAAAAAAAAAAAAGCAGAAGAGGCTTTCCTGTATCCCAAAATACGGTTTGTAAAGGTTTATGAGTGCAAGTACTAGAAATAAAAGATGACTGCACTTAATTAAAAAAAAATAAAATCTGAAATACAAACCAAAATGTTTCCTTTTGTTTCCTAAATTGAAGAAACAAAGTGTCAGAACATGAGGAGAGCCAGGCCTGAGTGCTCTGTGATTGGGACATGCCAACTGGCCTCAGGGCTGCAGGACAGTCTCTGCCCTTCCCTTATTTCATGTATGCATGGTGATTGCACTAATGCCATCCCTTTATTAGGGACAAAGTATGAACCTCTAAAAATGCCTTTAACAACAATATATTTAAAATTGGAGGAGAAAGGTAGAAAGCAAAGCTGAAGCAAACATTCACAATAATTTGAAGTCTTCTTTCCTGTTCCTGTCATTTAGCTACAAAAATAATACAAAATAAGATAAACTTGAGAATCTTCTGTATTACAGACAAAACTTCTTGACACAATGTGTGTCATGTGTCAGAGGAGTTTTCAGGCCATTTAGATCAAAAAGTGATGTTAAAATTATATCATTTATAGCTCTGGCTAATCTGACCTGCAATTGATTATCCATTCCAGATGCAGTAACTTTTTCAATATGACCCTGAATTGCCTTCAGTGCATTATATTAGCTTTACTAGTTACCACAGATGGATTTTGAGATCTAACACAGACCCACTGAAAGGATAGAAAGGTTTCTGTGTTGTAGTGACACACCTGAGGAGTTCCTGCAGACATTTGCAGCTGTAATAAGGAGCACAGATTTTGGTGTAATTCACCAGGCAAAGAGCACACTGACGTTTGCGGGTCTGCAATGCAGTCTGAATACTTCAGGATGTGATGAGAATGGTACTTACTTATGAGCATAATTTGGCTGTTTCTCGCCTTCTGTATCACTTGATCTCAAGATCTCAATGTTGATTTTGCACGTTAATTAGGCTGCCACACTTACCACAAATAAGGTTTATAATTCCACTTGGGTATGGCACAGAAACTCTCAGGATGTTTCAACTGTACTTTCTGACTGCTCCTGTGACTTTGTAGTTGTTTGTTTGTAATGTTGTTAATGTCAGGATTTTTTGCGTTTCATTTGACATGAATTGGAGCTGTTGTAAAGGAGTTTACAGGATGCTATTACATATGCTTTGTCTAGTTTTCTGGTTTAATCCAGTAATGTGACATTCTGCAAGGTAGCTAGAGCCTTGAAGTAAAACTGTGCACTTTATTTTAAGTCTCAAAAATAACAGAATGTCTCAAATCTTTGAAGTTTTTTTTTAATTAGAATATAAACAATAGTGTAACTTTAAATAGAGAAAACTCATAACTCTTATGTGACACATGTTAAACAGAAAGGTTTGCAAATAAAACTGTTGAGTCCACTAAGTTCTTTGAAGGACTTAGTATTATTCTGGTTCTCCTTTTTCAGGCTAACAGCTGTCAAAGATATCCTTAGCTTAACAGACTCATCACACACCCTATATGTTCCTACATAAATTTCCTTCTGCCTGTCACTGCTTAGATTTGGCTGTGTGGCTGCTTCCCACTGCAAATAACCCCCTGTGCTTCGCAGGACCCTCCCTGTCTCCACGAATGATGCAGATTTTCTGCTTCCTGCATCACCTGCTTTTTCCTTCTGAATCCACTGACACTATTTTTCATCAAGACATTGTCTGTGGTACCCACATAGCAAACTGCAATGAAATTTTAAAGTTTTATCCTCCCTTACAGAAAGAGTTTTCTCACATGCTTGAAGATTTGACTTTATAAAGTTTGCAAAATTATGTAAAATAGTTGTGTCTTAATTGGGTCTCCTAAAAAATTTGAAAGTAGTGGAAATTGCAGCCTTTGTTAAGGCACAGAGCGTTATGTCAGCAATCAGAAGTCCCTTCCTGCACCACCTCTGGGTTTTCACCTTTGGCCTGGGGATGGACTACTTGCAGAGGTCAAAGAGCAGTGAAGTCCTTTTTCCCAAAGCAGTACACAGGTCTCTATGCCAAGTTTGTCATCAGCTGTGATTTTTCACAGAATTGCATTTCTCTGTAATTATAACTGAGTCCACCAACAACTTTTGCTCCTTTACCAATAAAAGGCAAAAAAGGTAAAACCAAAACTAGAAGTCCTGGATATCTTGTTACAGAGCTGCAATTACAAACCTGTTGCTACTATCTTTCAGCCATTACTGTATCAGCTGGATATAAAAGGCTTTCTAATGAAGCACAAGTTGGTGCTATTTAGTTTACAGACTAATTCTCCATTAGCTAAGGCAATTTACCACTGCACTTTTTAAAGTGCAGATCCATAGTAATTCTCAAAATAAAGGACCTACTCATGTAAGTAGATTTCATTAGGTGGTAAAAAGGAGAAGAAACATTTATCCAGGAGCTAAACTAACAATGCATTAAAGGTATTTGTGCAAAGAAGGATGTAGACTTACAGTAATACTTTAGATTCTAGCAAGGAAATAAGTATTTCTATCCCCAGCTATCCCAAAGAAAAAGTTCTGTGAGTAATTGCAGAAGCACTAGAATATACACATTCACGGAAACATATACCAGTGAAAACTATACAAAGGAAAGCAAGAATATCAAAAGAAATATATTTTGGATAAAGAGAAAATCAAATCTCCTTTCCCTTCCTTCAGTCCTGAGACGGTGATTTCTCATTCATACATCCTTCTAGTGACCAGTTTAAACTTTACTATAAAAAGCTGATGGGATCTGGTCTTACTTCCTGATGAGATCTGTGAGATGTGGGTGAATCAGATCATGTTTCCTGATCTTTGCTTACATAGGTTTTTAGGATTCAATGTGATAATAAACTGAAAATTGCTGTAAACTAAATAGATTTAAATGAACTTATATTTGGGCAGAAAATACAACTGAATTTGGGTGTGAAGCTTTCATTTTGGAACTGTCTCATTAGGTAATATTCACGACTTAATAATATTTAATAGTTGGCGGTTTTTTCCTCTTAAACTGGAAGATCTGCCTAAATGAATGCATATGACTGTAACTAAAAGATGTAATTTTCTAAGGACTAATAGAAATAATAAAACTAAGAGTTGAATCTGTTCTTAAAAAAATTGAAACTTTCATTAGACCTATAGTCCTTTGTCCTTAACACTGATGATGTGGTTGTAAGCTTCTGTCATTTCTGTCATGGAGGCTTCATTTTGATTGCTGGTATCACCGGAGACTTTGTTTCTGAGAACTAGACAGCCGTATGTGAAGCCATAGAATGGCTCTCGGTGCTGACTTATGGGGGGATTGTTTTTGAAGAAAAAGTTTTTTGCAGGGAAAGAATAGGGGCTGGTCACTCCACAGTTACCTGTTTCTATTTTCTTCCCATTTGGCACAACTGCTATCAAATCCAGTAGTGGTCGAGGGTCATTCCTGCACTTTGAGTCTAAGATGTTTTTGGCACATTTTTAATCTTACAGGTCTGGCATGTACTTCATCCATATAAGCCTGGTTCTTAAGTACGTGTTCAGTCCACATCACCTTCATCCATACTGTACTGACCTAATCAAATCTCCTCATTGCCTACAGGAATATGGTGTTATTTTCAAAATGACACAGACAACTAAGTCAGTGCTGGATTACTTGATAAATGAGAGAACTTGTAGTGGTTTGGAAAGATGAAAACCCATGAAGGGGCAGAGGCATCTTCTGAAATATCAGATGCAGTTGAAAGAAATTAACTAACTCCTATAAATTCCATGATTCAATATAAAGAATATCCTAATCCAGTCTAGGCTGTATTTAGGGTTAAATAACTTAGAGTTGTACCGTTAAACAGTGCAGCACATGCAATCTTGATGGTCCAAATAGAGCATGTATTTTGAGCAGTGGATGCTGTCATTCCTCTCAGGAACCTTTTAGCACTAATGAGCACACTCTGCATAAACAGATCTGTTTTGATGGTAAAAACCAGCTACTTATGTGACACACAAGTGAAACTGCATACTGCTAACCTAATCTCAAGTGTTTTCTCATCTCTTTTACTTAAGAGGATATGATAACTTTTATCTTGTTTTTACTGTAAAAACATGCAAAACATATATTTAAGTCAGAATTCCCTGGAGGATATAATTTAGAAGGAATATTGTGCTATGATTGCTTCTCCCCTGGAATACTGTAAACTGGCTGGTGGTTTAGTCATTTGCTATTTGAAATACTGCATGTTAAAAGATGGAGATTTTTCTCAGTATTTGGGATTGCATCTGCTAGGTTCTTCTTCCACCAGTTTGTTTCCACAGTTCTGTTTGCTTTGCAACAATCTGAATGCTAGCTGCTGCTCCTAAGTGCTTTTTGTCAAAATGTTCAGTAGCTTTCTGGTCAATATTTAGTTAAATCAAGTAATTCTGCTTTAGATTCTTTTGTATTTACATGCTTTTTCAAACCTCTTGTCCCCTCATTTCAGTGTTATGTATTTCTCCAGGTTCCATATTTTGCTACCACTTCATAAATTCTTACAGATAAAACATTTTTTATTTTAACAAGTCAAGTTCAAGATGAAAAATTTTACAGAATGTGGTTAAGATTAAGGCATGACTCCTGAGTATATGTGTGTTTCAAAATTATACCTTAAATATATGTTCTTTTCTCATAATTTTTCAGCATGCAGAAACAAAACTAAAATGTTGGTTTGGCCTCTGTGTTTCAGTACTAGAATTAAGTCTCATTGCTCCCACCTATAGACAGCTAGCAGGGTAAAGAAAGAAGTTAAAAGGCTACATACATGATTTTAAGAGGATTTATCTGGTGCTACCAGAAATGAAGTAAGCCTGCTGATCATCTGAGTTGATTTCTTGCTCTGACCTAGAAGCTTTTCACTCTGACTGGCATCAGGACTAGATCCAATCTCTCTTGCTTATGTGGGTGCAACCTTTGTTTCCTTCTGTTCCATGACAGGTAACCTGGGGTCTCAGCTGGTCGAGTATAAAGAAGAGATGTACATAACATCTGACTGTGGGAACACATGGCGTCAGGTAGGAAACAGAAATCATCAAAGGAACCTGGAAATAATTTTAATGTACCAAGTGTGATGAATTTTATAATGCTTAACTAATCTTTATATACCCACTCTTTTAAGGGAGGTGGCTTATTATTATCCCTATTTTGCTTGGAAACTGGGGGAGATTAAGGTGATTTGCAAAGACTCAAATTGATCAGGCTGTCAGGTTCTGCTGAAACTTAAATGTTTTTGTATCTTTAGAGTTCCCATAAGTATCTCGCATAAAAACCAAAGTCTGTTTAGGTTTTTAATAATTTAAGTAATCTTTCTGTGCTAATGATGAAGTGGACTTGGGCTAGGTCTTGCAGTACAAACATTCCAAGTTGAAAGTCATGGTTTAGATAGAAAGGCAGAAATTCTTCTGCTTCACAATCTGAAAACAGGTATTTAAGCTTAAATTTTGTTCTTTGTTGAAGCTCAGAAAGCAAAAAAGAGATTTAATAAAACCCAATAAACCTTTGAGTATCTTTTAGTATGATTTAATCAATTCTGGGACTACAAACACCAAAGTATTAAAAAAAGAACAGTCACATAGTAGCTGTAATGCCATTTGAATTCTGGATGTCTTCTGCTTTCTGGTGTCAATTTAAGCATTGCATTTATGATGTGTTTTGCCCGGAATTACTGTCTAAGTAATGCTTAATCACAGGAATATTTTCTTTCTCTGTCTATATAACAACAACACACAATATGATCTGGAATCTACTTATAATGTGTATCCAGGATTAAAAAATAACACCCTTGAAGGACCAAAATGTGTAAAAACATTGTTTAATTTCAGTTAAAATAGTGTATTAGTGTTCAGCTGAAATAAATTTGTGTTATTTTCTGAGAACAGGTATGAAAATGTTCTCACTAATGTTACTGAGATTAAAAGAGGAAAATACAGAAAGTTTCTTATTTTGCTATTGTAGGGTGCCATTAATACTCCACAGAAGGACTTTTAAAATAAGGTACTTTTTATTGTTGTCATGATAATGTTCTTTGAGGTTTAAAAGATAAAATTTTATGCCAAATTCCTTCTTGAAATCTAGCATATGATAAATAGGTGTTTAAATGCAAAAACTTTCCAGGACCTTCCATGCGTACTGTGTTGTTCAATACTTTGTAGAGACATCTATAATAATTTATTGTTACCAAAGTTATTTATTTTTTTTCTGGGGTGAAGAATAAGAAGAAAAGAGTGAAGGGGATAAAATTCATATTTTTGCTGCTTTTTATTTGTGAGGCACTCAGGCAAATGATGTGTGATCAAACTTGACCTTAAGATAACTATTCATGCTGTAAAACCAACCACAAACTGATCCCTCATTATGACAGTCAAAATGAAAAACACCATTGCTAGTTTTATTTTAATTAAAACTGCTATGAAGCCCTTGTAAGAGCTTACTCAATCTTTATTTTTGTGATCAGAATGAAAATGTAGATTATTGTATGTATTTTATGGCCTCACTGTTCATGATCAAGCAGTTCTTCCAGAGGACCGCAGTACATTTCCTTTCTCTGTTGGAGTTCATGCAACAAAAGACAAGGCTTCAGCCAGATAATATGGGAATTATTTGGACAGTAAATTACAGGTTTCCTGAGCTGGCAAAAGCAGAGCAAAGCGCATGTTTTGTCACAACTCTTCGTGTGGGTTTAAGTCACTTTGGAAACTTCACAGTTGTTATTAATGAGTGCCTGTCACCTTTCTTACGTGCCCCACACATGAAGTTGCAGAGCTGTCTACAGGCTAAAGGAGCAGTCTGTGCTTGCGTAGAGTGACAGAGCAATGCAGAAAAGTTAATATAAAAGCCTGAGGAGAAGAAGTAGTTCAAGGAATTAATTAAAAGCTTTCCTGAAATAGTATCAGTATTGACTCATAGGAATATAGGACTGGGAGGAAGGACAAAGATCATGCAATTCAACTGTGGGCTCTGAGACATCATCAGACATACCAGGAACATCTCTAGCAGAGGTTTTCCAGGCCTAATTGTTAATCCACTGGAAGAGATTCTGCAGTCTGGCTACATAGTGTTTCACCATTCTTCATAATTTTTTATGAATATTTAACATAAGCTGGCTGTGCTTTTTGCTGCTTTTCTTGCAGTTTCACAAATGCTGCACGGAAAGTTGATTTCTTCTTGTCTTTGGAGAGGGGTGGTTTCCTGTCACCTCTGAATAATATTTCATATTTCCAACCTTAACCATCATAGAATGGTTAAGGTTGGAAGGGATCTTAAAGATCATATAGTTCCAACCCCCCTGCCATGAGTAGGGACACCTTCCACTAGACCAGGTTGCTCAAAGCCTCATCCAACTTGAAAGGTGATAATCATGTCTACCCAGAGTATAGGGACTTTTCCCTTGGAAAACAGCAAACTCAAATCCACTGATTTTCCTAAAGGATCAAATTTCTAGAGTTCTTTTCCTTTTTGTTGCTTATTGATTGGACTATCTAATATGACATCCCTCTCCTGAAGCATGGTAAAACTGGATGCAAAATTACAATTTTTATCAGTACTAAACAGAATGAAATGATTGTCCTTGATGTCTTGACATTACTGGTACTTCATTTCAGAGGATTTCTCCTCATTGCACTGCTATCACGTTGTTGACTCAGATTCAGTTTGTGATTCATAGCTGGGACCAGTCCCTGAGTTCCTGAATTTGTAATACACTCTCAATTTAACAGTGATTTGCTGATCATTTTCCTTCAATAATTTCTTAACCAGCTATATACACTTAAAATGGTTTTGACTGAGCCTGTATTTCCATAGCTTGCATAAGATAAGGTCATATGAGAGTTCAGGAAGGCTTACTATGGTAGGATAAACAGCCAATGTTCATAAGCAGAAATAAAAATGCCCAAATGAGACTTTTGTGAAATTAAGTAAATAGTGGTGATAAATGGAAAAGTAAAAACAAGGATTCGGATTATAAGTAGCCACAATACCATTTGGACTGACTCCAGTTGTTCTCCTGCTGTTCCGTTCCATGATACCTGAGCTCCTTGTTTGTATCTCTTGAAACCATTGCTCTTACTGAATACCATTTTAAGGCAAGCTTAAATTTGTGACTCTATTGTACAACACTGCACTGTAAACAGCAGCAGTTAGGGAACTGATTGACAAGTAGCTTAAACGTCCAAGCAGCAGCAGTGATCTGGCCTGTAGGAGAAGAGAATCTCACCTTGACATTATCATGAACTATGTGGGCTTAGATCATCTTAAGTGAACCACAAAGATGTAGTCTAAGGCGAACTCTTGGGGCAGATACATCTGTTTGGAAGATTTCTTTGTCTATTATGCCAGGAAAACTGTCATAAAATGTCTTAATGAACATGATACTGAGTTGGATGCATAAATAAATCTTGCATCCCGGGAGAAAAGGGCTACCTTTGTACACAATTTCAGACCATGCAGATTTTAAACATTTTTTTCCTATGTGGGGCCTGTTTATTCAGTTCTAATTTTTAAAATATTGGGATACTCTGTTAAATGCTAAGGGTGACCTTGTGTACACACGGGTGTGTTTTATTTATTAAAAAAAAACGTAAAAAACAAAAACCAACCTGATTTCTGTTCACAGTTATGGTTGCCATTGCTATTTCAACAGCATCTGTTACAACACTGTGCTTGAAATAGGGCAAACAGAGTAAGAGAAAGGTTTGGCTTTCAAAAGATATGGCTTAAATAAAAAGAAAAAAACAGCTATTTGGTCTGCTACCAAATAAGTATTGTAACAACAAAATACTAAATTAAACTAATAAGGTTACACTGAAAGTCTGTGGTATGTCTAAGAACTGAATCTAGATCTCTGGAGGTTTAGTCCAGTGCTTTGTTTGTTGGAATATTCTTTCTCTACATCAAATCCTTTTGTATCAAAGCAATTTGGAAAACCTTTGTTTAAGCAAGGCTACTTGTTTTTCTGCAGACATCTTAAGAGATGGATGGTAGCAACTTCAAGCACAACAATGAAGGCTGCATTCCCAGCCTCCCACCCCTGGGAAGGTCCAGCTGCCTCTTTCTGTATAAGAAAACTTCTGTTTCCAGATTTGAATTTAGAAATGGATGTCACTTGGTGAGAGAAGCAAGTGACTTTGGGTGTTTATATTTCTCTGGGATCACATAACCATGTTTGCACTGTTTTAATGGAGCTCTCCTAGTTGTTCCCAGCAGATATCCTGGCCTGAAATAGCTGCTGAAGTTGTTAGGACAAACACAGGAACAAGCATGGAGAGCAAAGGGAGGGGAGAGAGAGGAAAAAAAAAAGTTGACAGTGCAATTATGAAGCACATAACATGCTCCAAAAATTAAAGAAGGAAAAAAAAAAAGAAGCAGTTTATAAAAAATCCGGTTCTATAGTGACTGGCTACTAGTAAGGACTGTAATAAATTTATTACCGGACTTAAGTTAGTGGAGGGACATATATCAGAATTCATGGCTGCCTGTGAAGATAGATATCTCTTGTTCCTGGGTTCCAACTTCAGCTCTGACATGGGGACCACCTTTGCCTAAATCCTTTGCAAACTGTTTGTCTTGGGTTTGTTTCTAGAAAGTAGAGATAAATATTTACTTTTGTACTGAACTCCACAGGCATGACATTGTTAATTCTTTTCAATATACTGAAGAGGAATAGTTGTTTTCATAAGGAATTTCATACATTGTTGTTATTAAATGTTTGAAATGTGTGCAAGAAGAGCATGACATAAAGATGGCATTAATATGCCTGTAATTTGTCTGCCGTGCTTTATAGTGTGCTAAAGCTGGAGTAGTAAAATGGTGCATGAGGAAGTGCCATTTTGCTTTTCTGGGAAAACCTAATTTGGATAAAGTGATGCAGATACCAGCTTCCTTTATCTTCAGTATGATGGTGAAGCTTTTGGAGACTTCATGTCCCAGCATATACTGTTTCATATTGATTTGAGCAGAAGTTCAAACAAAGTTTACAGGAGGATCAAAACTCTGCTTGCTGATCTGACTCCAGCTGATCTCATCCTTTTGAAGTGCATCTAAAATTAATGTCTGTCCTCTACTGAATTCTTTTCTAAAATATGCAGCTGTGTGGAACAAGTAGATAGGACTGTAAATGCCTCATATCAGGGTTTTGCCTCTAAATTGGCAACATTGAAAAACTGATCAGACACTTGAAGCCCTAGGATTCCCATAAAATATGCTTTTACTGGATGAGAGGAAGACTGAATTCTGAACTCAAATTAAATGCTTATTCTTTTTGAAGTAATTGTGAATGTGCTGTAAGATACTTTTATCCCTCCTCTGGTTCAGTCTTGCTGATAAATCCTCTAAATGTAGCATTTAGTATTGCCAAAAAAAAGAGAAGCATTTAGTATTATCAGTATTTTTTCATTCACAAGGCAAAATAAAGCTAACCTTTATCCTTTTCACCTTTGCTTTGTCAAAGTGTGTAGGAGGCTGCATGTTTGTCTATTAACTGCTAAGTGTATGTAGTAACTCTCACTTTATCATCTGCTCTTATGTTAAATTAACTTTCACAGGGTAATAACATGAGTAAACCCTGTCTGAAAACTTATTTCAGATGTAAAAGAGGGAAAATCTCTACTTATTCATTTATTTTAGTACTACTGATGACCTCTAGAAAAGGAATGAAAATAATTTAGGAAATTTTGAATCTTTTATGCCATTAAATTAATATTACATGTATTTTGGTTCAGAACTCAGAGCAGCATCTGTGTGAGATCACATAAAGTTTGAATTTAAATAAATTATTGACACTGGAAATGCAGAAAACATACTTGCACCAGTTATTTCAAGTTCTGTAGAATCTGGAGAACATGTGAGAAAGTCATAGGCAGCAATACCTTTCCTATTCTTCTTAGAATTAGACTACAGAGCATTTTATTCTGCAAGATACACAGAATATGGCAAATACCAAAGTAAGGTGAAAGGTCACTTGGTGATATATAATAGGAAGGAATGCAAAATGCATACTGTGAGAAATGTAAGCTTGGACTAAAATCACTTTAGACAGTTTAATCTGACTGTGATTTGAACCTGAACATTTTCTGATTCACCTGCTTAACTTTCTTTTCTTTTACAGCTGTGAGAAATATAAGAGTAAAACTACTTTTATGTCCTTTTCAATTTGAAGTGCTGACATTATAAAACATATAAGTCTTTTAATCCTGGTTTGCTCATACACTTTATTTATGCTGTTTTGTACATTTGCTTAGCTGGCCTTTTTTTGTCCAACTTGTAGGTCTTTGAAGAAGAGCATCACATCTTGTACCTGGACCATGGTGGAGTTATTGTGGCCATCAAAGACACCTCTATCCCTCTGAAAATACTCAAGTAATCCTACAGACAATTAGAGTAGAACTATTGTTCAAGACCTCAGGCAAAGTTCGGAGTTGGAGAATAGCCCTGAGTTGCTCTGGCAAGAGCAATATAATGTAGACTTTGGGAACCAACAGGGAAAAGACTTATATGTGCTTATGTGCTGTGGAACACAGTGTGGAAGAAACCCAGTTCTGAGTAATTCATGCACAGATTAACTGTACTGCCTTCAATGTAGATCCTGTCATATAGCAATAATGCAGCAAATAGCCTTCTCAGCTTGTTGGGCAAGAAAGCTTTGCCGCACAACATTCTGTTTTAAAATATCAAGTTTTAAACTGCATGGTAGCAAGGGAAACTGGTAATTTTATGTAATGTTGTACGAAATTATCATCTTTGTCATTAAAAAACCCAAGAGATCCTTGTTTATCACTGTAGTTAGGCTAACTTTTGCATAATAATCTACATAAATAGGAAGTAGGCTATGTACTCAGTTATCTAGAATGAAAGCCATCATTAACCTCGTACGCAAAAAGACCTGAAGGAAAGGTACACCAGAAGAGAGACTTTGGATCATAAATTTTGGGAGCACATGGTATTTGAAATACATATTGCCGATTCTTCAGCATCTTTTGTAAATTTTTAAGGGAATGGTGGCAGCTGTGAAAGTCCATCATCTTGATGCCTGCAGTTACTGCACCTCCCACATATTTTTAGCAATTGAGCTGTTTTGTCTCTCACGTTTCACTGACCTCTGTTTAATGGGTCTCTAGCTCAGAGACTACTAGAAAGAACGAAGTGTAAATTAGCTTGCTCTTGAACCTGCAAGGTAGCAAGATAGTTTGTTGACAGACCTTGGTTTTTATCTGCCTGAGAATTTCTATTGCTGTGGCAAATTTATTATACACCTTCTAATAAAGACGTGAGCCCCTGGATATGTTGCTGAGAAAAAGATCACATTAATGTGATATACTGTCCAGGCATATTGTATTTTGGTGATCGTAAATCCTGGGCTTTAAGAGTGAAAGGATTTTTTTTTTTTTTTTAATGAATGAATTCTGGTTTTTATAATAATAGCTGTAAATGAAAACCCTTTCTGCTTTCTTACAGGTTCAGCATAGATGAAGGTCAGACTTGGAGTACACATAATTTTACCAGCACTTCAGTCTTTGTAGATGGATTACTTAGTGAACCCGGAGATGAGACACTGGTCATGACGTAAGTTTTGTGGTTTAGTTTCTCTTTTTTCAGACTTTGTCTGCTTATGCATTTGAACGTATTTATCGTAAATGGAGGTGGAAGGACTTAAGGTTGCTTAAAGAATCAGTGTTAAAGCTATTAGGAAAAAAATGATTTTAATATGAATTTGTAAAAAGCACGACTTAACAGAGTTCGATGGCAAGGTTCACTCTGTTACTTACTATATGGAAAAAGCATATAAAAGGAAAATCAAATTAGAATTGAGTTAGAATGATTTCCACACAGATTGGGAATCAGGGAAAATCAAGTCAGAGTTGGGTTGGTGTGATTTATACAGTTATTAGGGAAAGAAGATAAGGAAGCCCCTTCCATTCAGTCATGAGGTTCAGAATGGACGTGCTTTCTGAACTCCTTCTCAGAGAGCAGTCTAGGTGCAGCTGGATCCACTCCTAGTTGCAGACTTAGTCAATGGTTTATGTCTAAAGGGACCACGTGTAGAGATCTCAGTGTAGTGCTTTAACATGTGATTATGTGTTTCATATGACTTTGGGGTAGCAGCAATTTAAAGTTGAAGTAGCAGCAATTTAAGGTTCATTAACACTATTATAGTAAATCACAAGATTGGATTATATGATTTTCTAAAAAACTTAATTCATCAATAGTCAACAATTGATTGATTCAACAATGTTTCTTAAATCAAATTGCACACACAGATATAGATATGGATATATAGAGAGATATACATATATATAATGTATATAAAGGTATACCTGATAAAAATTCCCCTCGAGTTCAATGAAATATTTACTTCAAATGTCTCAGCATTTCTCAGTGGGCCAGGGTTGAGCCTCCAGGAGTGGAGGATTTCAGTCCAATTCTCGTTGTCGATCTTTGGCAACAGTCCTTCAAATTTCACAAACTTACAAGTTCTCAAACTCTGAGAGGCATCCCACTCAGAGGGAGATGCTGGTCACAGCCCATGGTGGTCCAGGAGAGCTCAAAGGGCCTTCTTTAGGACAGATATTTATAGGATTGTGAGATGATTGACTTTGACCATACCTTTTTTTTTTCCATTTTGGCCACAATTTTGTGTTAGGCTATTCTGGTATCTCAGCAACCATATAATTCTGGTGCTTTCCAGATTATACAGGCCTGGTACCTACCAGATTGGACTATGATCCAGACAGCAGCAGTTTCTGGTATGGTATCCAGGTAGTGGGAGTTTTGGATATGGTCAGGAAGTGCTTGATTATCCCAACTCACTCTGCTTGTAACCAAAACAAAAACACAACGTTGGCTTGTCCTGAGTTTGCAAAGTGGTTGGGGGGCTGCAGCACCACAGTATTAGTTGTGATGTTGGAGATAGTCCTTGAGTCGGTGGCTTTTGCCTCGTTCAGTCACATAGGCTCTTACATTGTTTTCTAAAGAGCCCTAGTGTGCAGCCTGCTTTGCAATTATGCGAGTGCAGTATTTCAGATTGTAAAAATGAATAGTCATTTGTATGAAATTTTGCAAAGTTACCACCAGGTAGAGTGGGCTGGTAGCACTGCAAATACAAATCTGAGAAGCATAGGTGAAAAATAAGTATTTCTTGCATTTTTCCAGTTTTCTACAAATTCTTAGGCTGACTTCAAAAATGTTGAATATCTATCCTGTCTTCTAGTGAAAATTGTCTTCATAGTGTAAACAACTCTATTGTTGTCTTAGTAACTAGCATTGCAGTATTTTGTGTAACCAAACACTGTGCTAAAAAATGCACATTTTAAATCTGTGCAGTGATTGAGGCAGATGCTGTGAATAGAGTTAAAAATAACCAAATTCTGCAACTTAGGCCTCTGTTTATCTGTCTTTTTCCAAAGGGCCAGGAACATCTGGATCTCGGCTGCAAGTTTTGCTCTGTCTCTAGGATATATGCTAATATTTTAGAGTCAAAAACACTGGTCCAATTAAGGGAAAAGGCACATACTGACAGCAGCAGGAAAGGGGAGTGCTCTCAGAGATATGCAGGTGGTTAACATGTGCTCCTATCAGAACAGCTTGTGTGATTCTTCGTATTGGAGCTCAGTGTGTTTGTGAGAAGCTTTTTCTCCTAGGAGTTACAAATAGAGCTGTCTTCAATGTGTACCAGTAGCATTTCCCCCAGGGAAAAATAAATAAATAAATAAATAACCCAGTGTGGAGTTGTGTAAAGGATCCTCAGCAAAATTGAAATCCTACGAAATGTACTTAAAAAGCATTGCTCCAAGTTCATAACACTGTACTGTGCAGGAATGAATTTGGTCTGTTAGTTCTTTCTTCTTTTCTCCACTGTCCCATTTATCCTCTGTTATACATGTATGACCTGAGAAGCACACTATTACTCCACCATCTTCACTTCTCTCAAGTATAGGGTTTTTTATGGTATAATATATGCTACATGGAGATACTTGTGTCTCTGAATGAAGGATTTCCATTGATTTCAGTGGAAGTAGGTGGATCAAAAGCTTATCCTAAACTCTGCTTGCTGGCAGATAGAAAGATGTGTGATGACTGTGTACTCTGTGGGTTTTTTTAATTATTAAGTATAATTTAAAAGAGTGATTTTGTGAAGATAAATATCTGTCTGAATAGGCTAAAGAGCTCATGTAAAATGATACTTTTTTGAAATCATCCATCTGAAATATAAAACTGTAACTACGTTTGGTACATGAGCACAGATTGAAAAAAAAAATCCAAAACAACATCATATGACTTTTATGTTTCTAAGGGCAGAACAAGAGCCTGATACCAGCATCTCAACTCCAGGTTTGTAGGATCTTACTTTGCAGCTAGTTCTACTGAACATGGAGGACATCAAACACTGTCACAGACTGACCCTGAAAAGTCTTGCAGCCTTCCTACCAGAGCCTAAAGATAATGGGAAGAGTAAACTCGCTTCATGTGTTGTTGCCATTATATCACCTTCCTTGTTTCTTCTACTGTTTTTGTTTGGGTTTTACCTTCAGGGTGATGTTGTCTGCCCAGTGGTGCTCTCTCTGACTTTACATCAAGACCTTATGTTATTCTGTCTGGCTTAAGTCATTTTCTCTCAGAACTTCAGGCTTGTAGTGAGTTGCTGGGCATGACTTAATCTACAGTGATTTGCTGCTTTTGATAAATGTCATCCACTGATACACACTCCCTGGGAAGAAAGAAAGAAAGAAACAAACAACTATGCCATCTTTTCCATTTTATTAGATAAAAAGTGTTTTTTTCTTCTGGCTAGAAATATGATAAGATGAAATTGTGTGTAGTAATGGGAATAAATTAACAGTGTCTTTCACCCTAAAAAAATCTCCAAATCCATTACTAAGGACCTAGTCTGACATTTTTTACTTGTACAAGAATTTGATTTCTGTCTTTGGTAGGGAGTTTGTTTGAGTAAGACCTTTGAAGAGTCCAATGTTAAAATCTGCATAAATTATCAGAGATAACATAATTCTGCAGTGGGAAGGTAATAACTAAAAAAGTGTACAGCAAAATTGTGGAACAGAGACTGTTTTATTTAAAGCTTCTTCACTCTTCACGGTGACAAACAATTATAGGACAAGGGGCAATGGGTGTAAGCTGGAACACAGGAGGTTCCACTTAAATTTGAGAAGAAACTTCTTTACAGTGAGGGTGACAGAGCACTGGAACAGGCTGCCCAGGGAGGTTGTGGAGTCTCCTTCCCTGGAGATATTCAAGGCCTGCCTGGATGCTCTCCTGTGTGATCTCATTTAGGTTCGTGCTCCGGCAGGGGGATTGGACTAGATGATCTTTTGAAGTCCCTTCCAATCCCTAACATTCCGTGATTCTGTGAAACTCACAGAAGAGTCAAAGAATATTTTACTTGTATGGAAAGCAGCTGTTACTGTAGAGTAAAAACCTGTTTCCACTGAAGCTAGCTTAGGTATTTCATACAAGGTTTTTAATTTTTATTTTAAAAATAGCCACAAAAATATTATCTGGAAAAGACATTAAGGGACTTGGTAACACTGTGTGTAAGAGAGACTTCTCCAGCATGGTGACTGGGACATTGACCTGACTCATAAGGGACTTCCATTTGAATTCCTGCTCCAACAGAACTTATCCAAAATGAAGTGATCTGGAAAGCTTTACTGAAGAAACAGTGGAATGTGAACCTGGTTGTCTCAAGTCTTCATTTCAGAAGGTTTTCTGTTTTCTCCAAAACAGAGGAAAAACAAATGTTGACTTGTCAAAAGTTTTCATAAACTGAGTTGTCATCTGTCAGTCAACATTAATCTAAATCATTCATCCAAATCCCCTGTAGTATTCAAAATATGTGCACTCAGATGGCAAGGAAAATATATTTTATTCCATTGTGCTCTTCGAAAGACCTAGTTAAGATATTTAGCAGTTTTAAGTAGTAAAGTATTCAAAAATTTTAGGAAACTCATTGTATGTAAACATCAATTTCTAAATAGACCTAGTTAAGAGTTTTCAGAGAGATAAGTGATGAAGTATTAATAAAGTTTAGGAAACTCATTCTGTGTAAAAATCAATTTCTAAATTAAAAGCTCAAATCCACTATTTATTGCTAAATGAATAAGTAAGAGTTGCTAAGAAATTTCCTCAACTAATTGATATATATTCATCGAAATAGTGCATGGTCTAGTAGGCTTTGTTTTGTTCCAGATTCTTTAAGGATGGAAGTTACTGCAACCCAGTGTTAGCAGTATATTATATTTTTATATAATGTAATTGCTTAGTAATGTGGGATTGAGTAATGGCCTAACTCAGTGGAAAAAGGAATATTTGTGTGTCTGAAATATTGATGTTCCGCTTCAAAGGAAGTAGTTCATATAATAAAAATTTCAAACTTGTTAAAATGACTTCTAACTCACAGTTCAGCTTTGGGGTGGGTTTCCCAAACCAGATTATTTAGATTGCAGTGTAAACCCAGTAGGCATGATAACCATGGTACTGCAGACCATGGCCCCTTTTAAAAGGCCAGTAAGAGGTTATATAAAATGACTGTTTTTCTTTATGTCATATAGAATCAAAATCTTCCTTATGGGTAATTGTTGGGTTTTTTTCCAGGGGGATTTTTTTTTTTTTTCTAAGGTCTCATAGGGATGCTGCTGGAAACTTTATGACATCTCTGAACTGCAGAACTCCTGCATGTGCATTTTACTCTCTTGAAAGTCCATCATTGTGTTCCTGTTGGGTTCCTAGGTGATAAGGGAAGCAAGGAAATAGTCTAATTTAAACTTAATCAAAACAAGGTGGATGTGATATTAGCAAGTGTTAGATAGTAGAATCATCTGGATTTTTGCAACTGTTGACTCTGCTAGGAGTGTCAACCTCAGCTTTGTCCGCATCAATAACAGTCAACAAGACGTAGTTTGTGGGGCTTGTTTTGTAACAAATGGCAGCATACTACCTTTCCTATTGTCTTTGAGTATCTTACTAGGTGGAGATAGTTCTCTGTGTTGTGAATTCTTCAGTAATTACTTTTTCATACTGCAACCCTTAAAATTAAGGTAGATAAATGGTAGATAAAGCCTCATTATATAAGAGAACAGCTAGTTTCTAAAGCCAGATTCTAGGCTTTATTTGCAGCTAATTAATCTCTTGTTTGTGAAGCATTGCTCAATTACTAAATGGTTGTTCTGCTCTCAGCATAATGAGGAACATATCTATCTCTCAATAGATGGAGGAAACATATAGAAAGATAGGAAGAGAATTATGACCTTACTGGAAGATCATTGAAAAAGCAAATTAGTTACTCTGATTCAATCTAATCTAGATATCAGCTCATCTAGATGTACAGATGCTTGTTTAGTGGCAAGTCTAATGCTTTTGCTGGCATCTCCATGGACACAGATGTTAGAAGAGCAAGTCAGTGCATTGTAGTGGCACTGCCAACCTGTGGTCTCAGAGCCAAGACCATTGAACTGCCCTGTCTCTCCTTCTGCTCAAAAGAATTCCAGTGTAAAGCTTTGTTTTTTTCTTTTTTTTTTTTTTTCCATAAAGTTTTCAGAACATATTCAGAAGCGTGGAAATAGGGTGCTCTCAGTGTCTTGCTGAAGCCCATATTTAGTACATTTTAAGCACAGACCTGGAAATATATTTGAATGAGTAACTGAAGGGTTAGGAATACATGTGTTGTAAGAATCTTTTATTGTCTTGCCTTTATTTAAAAGAGGTGAGAAGGAGAGAAAAAGTGTGACACACGACTTTTTTTATTCGAATAGAGTCTTTGTGTGATTATGAGCCCCTCACTAAGTGAGTGCCTGCAGTTGTGGTGCTCTACTCTTTCAGGGAGACAGTTCCTTTTTACTGTCTAGTTCTAATAAAAGGTAATGATAAGGTAGATATCGGAAACTTTGACCAGTGATAAAATTGTTCAAATATTTTACATAAATTTTGGTGGGGCCTTAAACTTTTGCTATGTTTTGCTCTCAGAATGAAGGTGCTACAATTTAGGTGACCATAGGCTATTTATTCTGACTATTTAGGTGACCATAGACTATTTACTCAGGTGAAGTCTGAATGAAGAATTTCCTACCTGTGATAAAAGAGATGTGATTTTTAACTATGTGAGTAGGAGAAAAAAAATTAACTAAAGAGCTAACTATAAAATCTTGTAAGTATCCCAAATTAATTTGATCAGCAGAGAGCTGAATGGTGCAAAGCTAACCTTTATAGTGTCATAAGTTTCTCCTTAAATTAATACATTTTGTTCAATGTCCACCTTTGCATTTACTTCTACAAAAAGCATCAGGCTTTTAACATGTAATGTGCATTTTTTTTTCTAAAAGCTTACATGTTAAAAGGCTGTTCTTGGACAGAAAGTACATCCTGCTCATCCCCAGTACTTCTTAGAACCTAAGCATTAATTTCCATTCTTTTTCCCAAAAAGAGCTGAAGCCATGGTGTTTTGGCAGAAAAGAATGATTGGCAATTATTATTTTGGGGGGGCAGGAAACAATGAAAAAACATATTTTGGTTCAATTTCAACTAAATTATTTCTTCCCCTCATTTTTCACTTTGGCAGCCAAACTGTATTTTTTTTTTTTTTTAAAGAAAAACTACTCTTTTCATATATTAAGTATATGCATGTGTTTGTAGTTTAAGGCACTTAAATCATAAGTGTCTCAGTATATTTGCACATGGTCTGTTGTGTACACAAGCACTATTTATCTGCAGATGCTTTGTGTAAGCAGGTGTCTACTTTTGCACATGGAAACATTCATCATTTCTGTAGTTGCAATTTAGGAGGGCCACTGGAAATGTGACCTCTGTTACGTTCTTTTGGGGAATTAGAAAAATATGTGGAATTAGAATCTTGATGTGTAACAGACTGCAGCTTGAATCTTACATTACTTTCATCCATTTTACTGGTACAAACCCTTTGACCTATCTAGTTTTTGTGGGTTTTACGATGGTGTAAAGGAAGCAAAGACAATCATTAGAAAGAAAGCATGTCTATAATTATTCATCTGTAATTTTCTTTTTGAAAAGGATAGACTTAAAATAGCACTTTAGACATGTAGTCATGGCTAACTCAGTCTTCCAACCCATATCCCTTTGAAAATCTTTCCTTAATAATGTTACTGCTTCTGTGAGTTAAGGAGAACGCTACCTGTTGGCACTGGTTACTCTAGAGGTTAAGTGCATCCTTCCATGCCATGACCTCATCATTTTACTTCCTCAACTTGGTAATTTCTTCACAGATTTTGGCATAGGGAGGTCGTGTGTCTTGTTTTATGTTCAAAGGCACTGTTATAATACGAACTACAGCAGGCAAAACAAAAATAAGATTGTCGCTTTTCTTTGCTTTTTCAGTTATATTGTCATCATTTGTAGTAAAGGTCTAAGTGAAGCAAAGGTCTCGGCTCTTTGAGCTCACCATAAATTAACAGGAAACTTCTAACACACCATTCCTTTTAGGCAAAAGACAACTGAGAAAGTTGCCGCTGTTTTAATGTAAATGGCCTCTGATATCTAGTGAACTGTAAGATGGATTAAGTATTCAATCTGAAATTGCAATTGTGTTATAAGAATAATCAGGGAGGTGTGACACTTGAAATATTTTGGCACGACAGTAAATTCACTGGCAATTGTCATTGCTACTAATGCAATTTATTAGAGGAGAGGAAGCCTTTTATGGGGCAACAAGAACTAAATACCACTTTTTAGTATTCTGCCACTGCTTCCATTTAAATGAATGATTTCCAAGAGACAGACTGAAAGTTATTAAAGTAATTAACTAGCACCTCTGAGAGTCTGGTTTCCTTTCCCAGCTTGATCACATGCTCACTGTTGGATTTTGAGATTTAGATCCACAGAGAATTTCGGGCACCTGCCTTTTTGCAATACTTGGACACATTTGACTAGGTGCTACCCAGAAGAAATTAGACATGTCATCCAAGATAGAGCCACTGAGATTGCCCACATCACCTGTATATGGGGTCCTCAACTGACTCTGATTCAAACCCTAGGTTTTATTGTCAGTAGTTTTATAAATTTGAAGGCTTCCGTTGCATCCCCAGCTGCATGCCAACCTAGCAGAGTGTGTCAACAGGACAGTTGAGGACTGTGCAGACAAATTCTGCTACCTTCGCAGCATGCTGGTTTGAACATCACAGTTGATGACAAAGTCACGTAGAGGAGAGCAAAAGCCAATGCAGCACTTGGGAGATTAAAGCAGCATGTCTAGAATGAGAGAGGCATCTGATTTCAAACAAAAGTAGCTATGCATCACGCAGTTGTCATCACTAGTCTTCAGTATGACTGCAAAACTTGGACAATTTAAGTTGTTATGTTAAACATCTGAATAAATTCCACATGTGCTGTCTTCATGAGTTCTGGTTTTATCCCACCTTGGTGGGATAGTACAGTGGGTTCACATCCACCACTCTGAGGTCTTTAAGTGCTCTTGAATATTCAGCAGTAAAGCAAAACCGTCGCAGATTCAGCTGTATCTGATGGGTATATCAGACATCAGGCTGCTCAAAGCCATTTTCTTTGTCTGGAGGCAGTATGGCTAACAGCTCAAAGGTAAACCACCATAATATTACAAATAGTTGCTTAAGGTGTGTCTTAATTTATAGAGCATTAGATCCATGATATGGGACACTATAGCTAAAAATCCATCTGCTCTGACAAAGAATGTTTTGATACTGTGAAACCCTATGAAAAAAGTCCTGAAGAACACAGCAGAAAAGCTAGAGAGGAAGACAAATGTAGTGGTTATAAAAAGATATCTGTGACATCTGAGATGAGCAGTGTGTTGTCAAAATCAGGCTCTTGTCTCTTGGATGAAGCCATGAATGTTTACTTGATAAGTCTTTGGGAGTCTCCAGCATCAATACCACCATAGCTACTGTCAAGTGGTTTGCAATTGACACAGACATGAGGCGACACAGCTATTACTGTTTATCTGAGCTAAGAGCATCTATTGAATAGGTGCTCTTTTCTATTGAATAGAAACAGGAATTTACTGGAAGAGATTATCATTGCATATATTTTCTGTTAAATTATCTTCTCCGGATTATGAGCCTTATCAGGAACAGAAATAACCAGCAATCCTCCAACAAATAGTTTAAATGAGTTAGCTTAAAAAGTGCATTACATTATCTTAGCTATCAAGTGATGCAATCAAATTAAAAAATGATGTGCTCATAAATGAACTAGGAACAAATGTATAAAGTTGTTATGGCAACTGAAACACTGAAGTTAAAATTATGGATCCTGAATTCTTGTAAATAAAAGTAAATGAATTTCCAAGGTAATTGGAATTTCTTTAAAAAATTATTTATCACAGCATCATCTTTCATAGTTTCAATGGAATTGATTTGATGGCTTTCTAATGAAATATAATTAATCAAGAGGAAGGTTTTAGTAGCTTATGAATTACTATAATCTTGATGTTTAACTTCTAATCTTCAGTTACACTTGCTGCACCATTTCAGTTTTTTCCATTCATATGATTTTATTGGACATATATATTTTGCACTTGAGCAATTACATTGTGATTGCTGTTAGGTATTGTTTTATTGTAGATCATATTTTTGTCTAATCCATTGAATCCTACTAATCCTTTTTTACTTCGGAAAATACTTTTTTTTTATTCTAGTGATATTTGGCAATACATTTAAGTGGGCTATTCTGATGTGTCTGCAAAACCCTGTCCTCAACAGGGCAACCACTGTTATTGCAGCAACAGCATTAATAGTCATGAAGTCATGTTTTCAAACAGTTTGCTAAGCTGAGTGCATGTAGGGTGCTGGATTCCTTAGGAAATTCACCCCAGGAATTCAAAGCTGTATGGCTGCATTTTTCATGGGTTTTGTGGCTATGCTGAGATGCTTCTGTGAATCTCAGGACTTTCACTTAAGCCAGAGAATGGTGGAATCAGTGGTGCAGTTACTGTGCTCTCTCAGAACATGGTTTTCAGTCTGTAGAATCAGAACACTCATAAGAAATGTTTTTTCTTAGTTTTTAGGGCTCTGTTGTTGTTGGGTTTGGGGTTTTTTGCAAGAGACTGGAACAACAGGCAGAAAGGTTATTTCTGCCTTTTGCTAAAAATCCACAGGGGAGCGGCATATAGTTCACCCATTGAAACAGTGCCTTTGCTGTATAAACATATATTTTACATGTAGCTTCCATATTCTTTTAGTACAATTTGCATAATTTCTAGGCTTATTTTTGTAAAATTATAGGATGTGTGATGGGGCAATGTCTCAGAAGTTTATCTTCTCTAGCACTAACACTCATGTTTCACTAATTTCTCACTCCAGTGCCTCTGGTCCTGTCACTGGGCACCACTGGAAAGAGCCTGGCTCCATCTTCTTTGCATCCTCCTTTCAGGTATTTATAGACATTGATAAGATCCCCTGGAGCCTTCTCTTCTCCAGACTGGACAGTCCCAGCTCTCTCAGCCTTTCATCATAGGAGAGATGCTTCTGTCCCTTTATCATCTTTGTGGCCCTTTGTTGGGCTCCCTCCAGTCTGTCCATGTCTCCCTTGTGCTCATGAGTACAGAACTGGACACAGCACTCTAGGTGTGGCCTCACCAGTGCTGAGGAGAAGGAATTAGAGAATTGTGCAGCTATATCTTTTAAGTTTATTGATCCTTGTCCTCTCTCTTTGTTACCCTTCCTCCAGATCTCTTTGAAAACAGCTCTTCAGTCTATACCAAGACTCTCATACTTCTCAATTTGATCTTTTTCCAGAGAAAAAAAACAGTTCTTTCTGTCTTTCTTCACTGATTACATTTTAGAAAATGTAGCAGTTTATGAGTCATCCTTGCCCCTCTTCAAATTATTTTTTAGTGGGTGTGTAAATACGCATGTAACATCCAAATTTAGACACTGTATTCTTCCAGAGGCTCCACCAGTGCCAAGTTTATAAAAATAATTACCTCCATGTTTTCTGTTTTCCAGTTCTGAATAACCTAGAATTAGTCTTTCTTCTTTTGCAGCAACATTGCATTCTTGTTTTAATTCCCCAGAATTCCCCAAGCCTTTTCTTCAATATTTGAAAATTATTCTCCATTTTGGTTTTGAGCCTTTACTGTGTTGTTGTTGGATTTTTGTTTTGTCTTGTTTTCCCTTAGGAATAATTTTTGCAATTGATTTTGAAGTATTTAATCATGTTGATTTCTGACCATTACTTCCATCAGTCAATGTCTGCCTCCTTCCTTCTGTGTTATCCACAAAATTTTGTGTGTTTGCTGTTTGACCACATGTGTTTAAAGAAACTATTGACTGTGGACCCATTGTATCTTTGCAGTGTGTATCTCAAAATATTCCCGTTTGATAACTAGTTTTTGAAAATAGATTCCTTTAATTGGATATGTACTTCCATTCATCATTACAGTGATTTTATCTGCACTGATGTTTTCTTTTATACATTGAGACAATATCAGCAAGAACTGTGTGACAGATTTAACAAAGGTCAAAATATGCTACATTTTTTCCTTTCCTTTATCCACTAAGCCAGTTACCCTGTAAAAGAAGGAAATTACATTAGTTTGACATGATTTGTTTTTGACAAATCCGTGGTGGCTGCTTGCTATCATTTTAATTATCTCCAAGGTACTTATAAGTGGATAGCTTAATAATTTGTTTGGTATCTTTGTGGATATCAAAATTAATTCTGAAACTCCCTGGGCCCCGTTTTGTTGGTTTATATATATGGTTATATATACACATGTATATATATATATATGTGTATATAGGCAAAATGTTTCCCTTTCCATAGTCATCTGGAATCAGCCTCATCCTCTCTGAGATCCCAAAGATGATTATTAATAGTTCATAGATTTTGGTTTATGCTTTCAGGAAAATGTCATTGTTCTGTTCTGCATTGAACTCAAACAACCATCTCCTTTTTTCTCCTTTTCTGACTAACCTGCCGGAGATAGCTAACATGAATGATGAAAATGTCATTTGTTCTGTAGAAATACTTTTCTTTAAGAAAGAGTGAAACTTTAACAGAACTTGGCTCCTTGCACTTGAATGTATTTGTTGATAAATGAGTTAATAAAAGAAATGTAACCAGTTTGTAAAGTTTTGTGCCGTCTGAAGAAGCATTCACTGAGGTAGTAGCTGCATAAGCACATGGTGAAGTCTGTCTTATGTTAGTACCTTGTATTTGTATGAAGAATTTTTTTTTTTTTTTTTTTAAAAAGGTACAGGTTTTTAGCATGCAAAAGACACTTCATGCCTGTCAGCAAGGCCAGTCATATTGAAGCAAGCATTGTGGAAAAAATATAAGACCACCTACATAGTCACTTTATTGTGTATGTAACTACAAGTGAATAAGATTATACGGTGACAGCAGCTCTTGGGATCCAACTGAACCAGGAAAAGGAACCAAACGTGTAGGTCTCGATGCAAGACAGCCTTCCTGAACTGAGAGAAGTGGGACCACACACCTATGTGCACATGCAGCCAGTGGACTGAGCCACATTTTTTAGTTTTTGTGTATTGTTTCTGCTTCTGAACCATGGGTAGATTGAAAAGGAAAGAAAGTTAGATGATCCAGGTCCTTTAATCTCAGAGCCTTACTAGGAAAAGGGTAAGACATACAAACTAATTGCACATGTTTGTGTTTAATTAAGTGCACTCCTGATGTTGAAATTTCCTGTGAGCATGGATTATTTGGTTATTGTAATGTGGGCAGTATGGGCAGTAATCTATAGGTACCTGCATCTCTGTGCTGTGACTGAGAAGCAAAGACTCCAGAAAGGAAAGAGAGAAATCACTGGATATCTTTAGCCTCTGCAACTATTTTTCAGCCTCTTTGGTAGACTTCAGAGCTCTACATCAGTCTACCAGGGAAGAGGCTTAGTGTGATGATGGTGCCTCTGTGCTTAAGAGAATCCGCCATTTCCTTGGTTCTGGTCTACCCTAGTTCCACTTTGAACCTGGTATTCAGGACAAGAGAAATGACAGTGCACAGCAGAATGTTTCTAGTGAAACTGTACCATTCCT
>NW_010332081.1:35442-39921 GCF_000700745.2 Antrostomus carolinensis
CAAAACAAAAGGAATGAATTAGTTTGAAGAATGCTACTAAAGCTTGGAATATGAACTCTGTGCAGTATGAACTGCACAGAAATTGTTGGCTTCAGAATCAACCTTAAATTCTTTGGCAAGTAAGCCACATAAGCCTGATAAAAACCACAAATACATTTGACTTTTACCCAAATAGAATCTTTATCCTTTCTAATTTGTTGCTGGATGTCATACTTACCCATTTTGTTTTGGAAATAAATATTCTGACTTTGAAAATGTTGGCTGCTTTGAAAATGCAGCTTGGTTTTTAAAGCAATGAGGTGTTTTTTTTTTTTTTCCCCAAAAAAAGAAATCTGCAGTTTGTGGCTGGTTTTTTTAATACATTGAACTATCTGAAATAAAGAGGAGACTGGGAGTTCTTCAGTGCAATGTTTAGATTCAGTGTATTCCTTAGAAATTAACACAATTTCATCATACTGCTGTGAGTTTGAACAATAGCAAATTGCCATCTGAAATCTGTAGAAGTTAAGAAAAAAACCCATACAAACAACTGAAGTTGTTGTACCATAATCATAAAAAATGAGTGACAGAGCTGGAAACTGAACCTGTTGATCCTGGGTTCTGCTCCCTGATCTGAGCTCCCCATCAAAAACTGTTTCATATAACAAGGTAACAGACAAAAATGTTGGGTTCCAAATTAGAAAAGATGGTATAGTTCCATTTAAATTTCTGGACAGCTTGCTGAGGGGAAAAAAATCTCCAATCTATGATCTATATTTTTTCATAGTAGAATTCCATAGACAATAAGCAAGTGTTTTCTAACTAGACACATTGTATATGAAGAGGAATAAAAGTGGAAGAAAAATTAACCAAAGACTTTTTAGTAGGGAGCCATGACCATGGAAAGAAAAAGCTAGAACTGCAGAAGCTTGGCATTTGAAGAAGCTTTGATTTCAGAAGCATGGCATTTCTTTCCAGTAAGATTTTACTTTTGATCTTTTTGTTCAGAGTCTTTGGCCATATTAGCTACCGTTCCGACTGGGAACTGGTGAAGGTAGACTTCAGACCATCCTTCCCCAGGGAGTGCACTGATGATGACTATGAATCTTGGGAGCTCACAAATCTACAGGTATTCACTGTCTTATGTTAATTGCCAAAACTTTTACATAGCTTTCAGATTCATGTAGAACTGTTTATTAGGGAAATATTTTCAAATAGAATTTGGATGCTACATCCCCAGCTTTGTTCTCCTTATGTTGGTATTTGCTGATTTTACAATAGTTTAAAATGGAGGAGGATTTTGTGTTCCCTTCGGTTGTGTGATCTCTGTCCTGGGAAAGGCAGAAGTATATCTGGTGGTCTGCCATAATAATAGGTGGTCCTGCTGGATTTTGAAGCATATACCATAAACTAAAGTGTGTAACAATGATTGAAGCAATTTCAACATGCAGTCATATGTTCTGCCAACTTCCTGACCACATACTGTACTCATATATAAATTGCTATAAGTAAAACCCATTCCAGAAGTAATTTAGGATCTCAGTGGACTGATCATGTAATGAAGTCCAGTTGTTTTGGGCAATGCCATTTCTCAAGTAATGCATTAAGGCTATGCTAATCCTTGTTCTCTGGCCAAATACAATTTTGGGAAGCTACATTCTCTATAAAATGTATTGATTAAAGAGACCAATGTGAGAGTTTTTTAATGTTAAATGGAATATGTCATATTTGTTCATAATAATTCTGATTATTATGTTTGTGCTTCTTCCAATACATTTGTTCTCACTCTCTGCAGGGATGGGGGTTTTTTTGCATACTACTATGTGTTATTCCAGCTCTTCAGCTCTCATTTGCTAGTTCTTGCACTTCATTTTATACTTCTTGTTTAGGAATGCTCTGTATTTGCAAAGAATGTTATTCATATCTGAGCCTAAAGAGTAACAGTATTTTGGGATATTGGCATTTAAATGTCTTTCAGGAATTAGAAACTACTAAAAAAAAAGAGTACTTGCAGCTGCCCATTTACCACTGGAGTGTGTTCAGATAGCCTTAATTCTACCTGAGTCCACATGATTGGTGCTTCATGTTGACTGCCAACATGAGACGTAGTGATTTAGATTAGAACTTCAGCCATCTGCACACTGAATTTTTAAATGGCCAGTTGTAGGGTTGTGCCTAGATTGTGCACACATGAAACATGGGTTAAATTGCACTTGAAATTTTCATGTACATCTTTGGATTTGTGTCCTGAAATACAGTGTATGGTACAACTCCATAATGGTCTGTTAGTGGACAGCAGTGGCTATGAGAACTTTATATACCTATACATTTAAATATGAAAGAGTTGATACAAGTTTATAGTCTTGGCAGCAAGATCAGCCTTTCTCATGACAACATAAGGTCATGTCTGTGTAGTGTAGGTTACAGTGTGCAATAAGTCCAGTGCTTTGATGTTCAGGGTGATCGTTGCATCATGGGCCAGCAGAGGAGCTTTCGGAAGAGGAAGATTTCATCATGGTGCATTAAAGGGAGAAGTTTCACATCTGCGTTCACATTCAAAGTTTGTGAATGTGTGAACTCTGATTTCTTATGGTGAGTTTGTCTGTGGACATTTTGATTTCTTGATAGTAAATAGTTACTTGGAGTTTGATCTGGGTTTATTTTCCTCCTTTTGCCCCTCTCCCGACATAGCCACGTATAAATAAGCAACCTGTAATTTGAGTAACAGGTTGCTTTTGTGTTTGCCATTGTTTAAAAACATTGCCGTGTTTTAAGTGTTTATTTCACCTGACTGAAGAAAACCTGATGTTTTTCTCTATTGATCATGACTTGAAAAAATGGCCATTGGCTTGATTTATAAGGCAAGCAAACCCTTTCTATTTACAAATGAAGAAAAAAACCCAAGAAACGTGTTGACCTGAGTGGCAAAGGAAAGCTTTTAAAAACCTAAATTACCAAGAGAGTTAATTTTGCAGAACTGACAAAGTAATTACAACCAGCTTTTCCCCCAGGTGTACACAATTCCTTTTGAAATTAAACTTAGAACAGAACTGGCTTCATCAACTTGCATGTTCAACTGGTAGAATATTTTAGATTTTTTTTTACTCTTAAAAAAGTCTTCTCATCCACCCCAAATTAGACTGCTGAATGAAATGGGGATAGTAATATGTTTGATGTTGATGTTTTTCAGTGATTATGGGTTTGAGCGCTCTGCACCTCTGAAATCGGAGTCTAGCAAATGCTTTGCTGACTTTTGGTTTAACCCAGAAGCACCTCCTGAAGACTGCGTGCTGGGGCAGGCTTACACCAGCAGCACTGGGTAAGCTGATTTTGTGTTCAACTGGCTTGCAGAGGCTTCCAGAGTGGCAGCGAATGTTCCAACCAAGGGCCACAAAAGTGATTTTAAGAAAAAGTAAAGAAGGCAAACTGTAAAAAAAAAAAAAAAAAGGAAATAGAAATTGAAAAGTTTAAAAGATCTGACTCTGACTTAGACAATGAAAGCTTTCTACAGACTAATGAAAGAGAAATGTTGCTGTACATGTTCACACAGTTCAAAAACTAACCTATCTGAGAAGAAGTGGAGCTGTCTTGTTTGTAGTATTTTTATTTTTTATTTTGTAACTGTATTTTGTACTGCTGATAGGAATGGTGATTCCGATTCAAACATTTGTTTTTGTTTTTGTCTTAAGTCCATTGCTTGAGTTCAGACCAATTTTCAGCTTGAATCCAACGTATGACTCTGAGGAGCCAGTAACACTTCACAGAATTTCCCAGTCTCTCACTTCCATCAGGGTAATGAGTTATGTGGAGAACAGATTCTTTTCCTGACCATATGGGACAGTCAGAATCAAAGGAAAGCTTTAGTAACTGTAAACAATACCGCATAGAATATACACTACAATGTAGTCTGACGTCTGTGCTGAGAATAACTTGCAGCTGGCATCTATTCTAACTTATCATAACATCATCTCTGTCTCTTGTGGAGATGAGAACCAAATGATGAAATGTCAAATCTGGCAATTGAATCATGGTCTCTGTGTATATTTGCCTTACCAAGGAAAATGATGCCTTTTGGGTTGTGGCTGACAGCTGTGATATACAGAATAAGAATTCAAAAGAGTGAAATCTGACTCCAGTTTTAAAGGATGTTTAAAAAAAACATACCTGAGTGAAACTGATCTGTAAATTATTACTGTTCACGTCCAAGTATTTCAGTATTAGTTCTTTAAAAGTGTTCAGCTTTTCATTCTTTTATACTGTTATGTTAAACAAATGCTTTTAAGTGTTTTAAGAAATGCATGGATTTGAGAACAGTAGATAAGCAATTGGTTCTGGATTAATGCAGAAGCTACTTGATTTAATTTCTTCCTGACCTTTGGGGTCTGAACCAAGAACTCTAGAGCACTGAAGACTGTTCAACTCTAGGAAAGGGTATGGCAGAGAGGACAGCAGACTATCCAGCTTCTGGAGGGCTGGTCAGGCATGCTTCTAAATTTGAAA
>NW_010332081.1:39987-49764 GCF_000700745.2 Antrostomus carolinensis
CAATGTCCGTCATCAAAGTATTTGCATCATGAGTTGGTTTTGATCATCTGCAATCTTGTCTGTTTGTGAACCCAAGGAACATGCATTAGGTACCACCACACCCACATTCAGTGCCTCTGATGGCATTTTCCTGCTCACCTCTGATTTCTTGTGCTCACTGCTTATTGTTTTTGCAGGTACAGGAAGATTATTTCTAATGTGTGTGAAGGTGGTGTAGACCTGCAGCAGAACTTAGCACAGCATATGTGTCCATTGATTGCTCCCAAGGGACTTGAGATCAGCATTAGAGAAGGAAGCCTGGCTGTTAAGCCTGGGGAAGACATCACCTTCATTGTCAGACAAGAGCAGGTAATATTGACCGTTGGCTTTATGAAAGTTTCCTCACTCTTGCTATGGTTCTTTTCTCTGCTACCTGCTTTGCTGCTGAATGAGATTAAGCTGTGCTTGAGACAGAGACAAATGACTCTTTAAATATTGAAACTTCTGTTTTCAAGTGAATCAGACAATCCATTAAGCTCAGTGAACCACCAAGTTCTGTGGACAGAACGGGGTTTGTCTCCTCAGCAGCATGGTCAGTCATGATTCCTTCAAGGCTTCTTTCAAAGAAGGAACTAAATTACCAAGGTCAAATTTCAACTGCTGTATCAGAGAAGAACAGAAATGCAGAGAACATTTAGTATTCTGGTTTAAGTGGTTTTGAGAATGTGCCTTTCAGAAAGGAACCAGACAAATCTTTACAGAAATCAGCAAATAGCACAGCATAACAACATTTATTATGTATTAGTTGTGTTGCCAAAGATACGGTGGGGTTTTTTCTGTTTATTGAGAGAGACAATGTCCTAAGACCTGTACCAACAGCAGCAAGTAACTTTCAGATGAATTGTTTGCAGCGAGTGTCTTTCTTAATGCTTGTTTTTTAGTATTAGGCTCTAACTGTTGTGCTCAGGTTACTGGAATATTGTACTTCCTGGCTAACCTCACTGATTTGCAAGAAATTGAAGACAGTTCACACATTTTGGCAAACCTGTGTAATATGAACAGAGCATTTGGGATTTATTTCTGTAATGGAATCAATGGTACGTGCAGAATACCTGGCTGCTTAATGCTTCTCAGGCTCTGCATCCCCACACTTGCAGTGCCCCAACAGTTGTGTGGCGAGTTAGGCTGCCTTCTCTTCTTGTAAATGAAATGTTTATTGTAAGAATGGAGCATTTGGTAGCAATTTGGACTCGCATGATTTTGATTGGCAGTTTGATTTTTTTTTTCTACTGTGTAGATTATGAAGCTTTCGTGAATCTCTGTGGCAATACGTAAAGCATTTAAAACTATTCAAAAATCTTCAGAAGTCAGGGATCTTGAAGGGAATCCCGTGCTGTGTTTTCTGATTAAGTCTTTACTCGTACCTCGAACTGGAAGGCAGATTTAGAAGAAATGTAACAGTTTGCTGCCCCCTATGGCTAAGAATAATCTTTGTACTCAAATGTCCTGAGCATTGTTTAGGATTTAATCCATACAAGGAAGTCTAATGATAACTCGTAACAATTACTGTGTTTAAGAAACAACTCTACTAGGATAAACCAAAATGTGCTGCTTTGTCTGCTGAACAAAATTAATTTACTAGTTTATGTGACTGCATGTTACTAGGTGCAGTAATGCCAGACATCAGGGAGTAAAGAAAGCAGGCTTTGGATATGTTTGGGCAGTTTGCAAGTGACATTATAAATAATAATTATTTATAATTATATTTTTTTCCCAAATTCTGTTGGCTGAGTGTATGAATAAATAATGTCACGACATTCATCTATTTTCCATGGAAGTGGAAGCTCCAATTCCTTTAAAATTTAGCTGCCTTTCCCCCATATGACTCTTCTGTTATCTGTCTGCTGCTCTCTGTCTTTCCTGGCCAGGGAAACAGAAGTACCTTGGTGTTTTGAAGACAGCACTCTCATCTTTTACATTAGGGGAAACTATTAGAATAAAACCTTAAGAAAAGCTTGCATCTACTGGCTTTCAACACTGATTTCTGTCTTACCTAGAAAAAATTTGCATTTATACTTATTAGCATAAGAAAGAGTGAACAAGAACTGTTTGCAAGCTAATGTTGTATAAAGAGATTCCACTTACTGGCAAGAAGCTAAGTTCTGCCTATATGTTGTCACAAGAAAGATGTTATTTGGAAAAAAAATAGTCACAGTGAAGAAGCTTTCAAGGTCCTTTATGTCTGCTGAAATATGGTGTTTAAGTATTTGATATTCCTACAAGTTCCTTATTATAGATATTCTTTTACATTATAAGCAATGCTATTTCATCTGATAAAATGTGTAAGAAAATAAACCAAACTGCAAAATAATAAAAGGAGGAAATAATAGTGTTTTCCTTCCCTTTGTAATGCCAGGGTACGTAAGTTCTAGGCTTTATTGCCTCCTTTGATTTTACATTAGTGCTGCTTTTTGGGATTAGATTTTGATATGGACCTATTTCAGAGAGTGGCTTATGGGGAAGTGAAGTGATTTTTGAATACTTTGATGGGTGTCAATCCTTCTCTGCTCTGATGGCCATTCATGGCACCTGACTAGCATATGGATGTATACATTCCTTTCCTAGAGCCAATGAAGATTTGTAAACCAACATGGTAGTTACCACGATACAGAGGATTTTCAACCAAGTCTGGCCCTGCAACCTGTTTTAATTGCATGACTGTGATGGCTGAGTACTGTGGCAAATGAGCAGGAGCATATTGGTTAAGACTGAGGAAGCAGGGCAGCTTACTAAGGCAGTGCTGCCAGTAATATTGAGAAAGTGTTGCTGTTTACAGCTAAATGAATTTTCCTTTGACTCCATCCACATCACCAGTCCACGTAGCACAGGCCTGACTTCCCTTCTGAGCAGCCACACTGTGACAATGTGAGTGATGGGCATGTGTTTGTCCTCTGACAGTAGTATCAGTCTTGCAGTATTTTAGGCCTGAGTTTAGGAAAACGGTGTCATTTAAAGGAGCACTTAGCAGAAGTGCAATGAATTATAAATTCTGTGAGATATTTGACATGACAGAATTATTTGTCTGGAATTTTAAACCCTTTCCCAAACTCAGCTCAATAATCTGCTTCATTAAGCATGCATCTAATTTTGCAGTAGAGCATATTAGTTCTAGACATGCTGGTAGCTCTGAATATGCAGTACAACTCTGCGTGAAGATCTCAGCTTGGCTCTCAAAGGCCATATGGTTGATACTCAAAGGGTGTGGTTAGAAGGTGCTGTAAAGAAGGTCTAAACCTATTGATTTTACTGTATAATTGCATAGGCTAGAAGTTCACTGAATGAGTGGTAATTCGCTAAAATAACAAGACTGAGTTTTTTGCAAACATATGAGCATTACATATGATCTTGGGGCTGCCCTGAACAGTTATGCTAGTTAATGTCCAGCTGCATTAATACAATAGTGATGGTTTGTGTGTCATGCAACTTAATTGGTGTTCTAGGGTGTCTTATTTTAAGGTAGCACCTTACTGTGGAAATTTAATATTACCTCATCTGTTACACTAAAATCTTTGCCATGGGTGTAGTAGTTTTACTGCAACTATCGCAATTGAGTCAAAATATCTGTCTGGGGCTGGAAATGTCATTGTGATTCAGGAAATGGTTATAGTCATGTGTCCTGTCTATTTTGGTTCTACCCATTTAAAATAGTTTTTATATATTTTCCTTTTAGGGTGATATATTGAATACCAAATACCGGGTGGATCTTGGAGATGGCTTTAAGGCATTATATGTAAACCTTACGATGACTGGAGAACCTATCCGTCACCGCTATGAGAATCCTGGGATTTACCGTGTCTCGGTGAAGGCTGAGAATGTGGCTGGGCATGACGAGGCTGTGGTGTTCGTCCAAGTCAATTGTAAATCAACTTTTTGGTTTTCTTACTTTTGCTGCTGTGTAAAAACCTCTTTACAACTATGAAGTAGTAAAGAAAATTACTCATCCCAATTAGGAAAAATGCATATTTTTTCAATAATCTCATGCAGTCTTGCAGTGCTGTATGTTGTTAATGCAGAGGCTTATAAGCCTAATGTATTTGGAGGTCAGAGTTAATTTTGTTTGGATTTGGGAGAAGGATGATGTATTAATCTTTTAAATAGCAAGCATGCCTCAGTTCACATCTCAGGTTTAAGCAATCTTCCTGACTCAACACCCCATTGGCAATCTTAGCAGCTAAAATTTAACACTTCAAGCTATGTCTTTTTAGGTGCTGTGTGAAGCAAGTGAATAGACGTGTTGAGATACATACGAGCTCTTGTATGATTTTAAAAAAGAATTAAAATCTCTGTGTTTCCAAAAGTCAGGCTACTTATTCAGAGTCCTAGAATCTAGATTTTAGGTAGTTAATTCTCAAAAAGTTTTAAAATGGTGCTTGGGTATAACTTTATGTTGGCAGGCAGTATTACTTGACCTAGACTTCTCTCCCTCACTTTAATTAAGACCTAAAAAAACCCATCAAATAGATTTAAAATAAAAGAATAGCATGGCACAGGGAATATCATGCACCATTGCAGGCTTAATGTACCTCAGTAAGCTCGTAATTGAAATGAAGAAGGAAACTCATAACTGGAACTGAATTTTCCTCTTCCTTCGAGATTCAAGACAGCTATTGCTTTGCCTGTTTTCAGATGTGTCAAAAATTCAGAAACAAGTACCATCACAAGAAAAGATACTCATCTTACATTCTCCAGGTGTCTGTTTCCCTCTGTTGTGAGTGGTGTGTCTTCCATCCTAATCCCAAAGCAATGGAAATTGCTGGAGCCACATACAATGCTGTGCACAGATCCGTGTGCTTTATGTCAACCTGTCTGGTAACTGCTGATATTTATGTATTTTGCTAGTCAGAGTCCTTGAGTCCAGAGTTTCCATTTCTGCTTTTATTAGCAGATGGTGCCCAACCCTTAATGCTAATGGCCAATCTCCTATTAAAATGAAATGGAAAGCATCAGAATCTATTTCTCCCCTTCAGTTTCATTATCTGTTTCTATGTTGTATTTGGTTTTTAAAACATTTGACAACTCCAGAGAGCTCAGATAAATTACTTAGGGCTTCACCGTTATTTTTTAGGCGCTTCTAGGTGCTGAGAAGTAGATTAAGCACAGGAACAGTAGAGCTGAACAAGCAACAAACAGCAAAAATCTCTGTAACATCCTTCTCTCTGGGGAGAACAACTTACCATTCAGAGAATGACAAGCAGTGCCAAGCCCTGATGGAAAGCGCTTTCTTGAAATGTGCTTCTGGTGTGGCCTACATCAGGATAAACAGTAAAAATAAAAGATGACAGTTGTGTTTGATGCAGTGGATTTATGAATTGCAGAAGGCAGAGGTATTTTTCAGTAGGAAAATGACTAAAGAGGACTTTGGTGCTGAAGTGCAGAGGCAGCAGAGCACTGAAGCCGACATGGTCCGTTCCTGAGTTTGTCCATGGATGTTGCGCATGGTCTAGAAGACTCACAGAAGCATGTTACCCAGTCCAGTTGAATAAATGCTTTCTGTGTAATTTGCTCTGTTTAATTTTTTAGGTAAATGGCAAGATTTGAGGAAATTAGCTGGCACTAATTAAACTGCAATTTCTACATTCTAGAGAAACATTAGTAGCCCTTCAGGGACATTTTTCACTGTGGAGTATCATGAAAGCAGAAAAGTCCACAGAGTCCTGCTTTCAGTCTTTCTCCAGCTGATGAATTCCCAGGGAATACTTTCAGGCATAAATGGTAAAGGGAACATTTTTTACTCCTGACAAGTTCTGTTGCTATGGGATGCCCTGTACTGTAGGAAAATTATATGAACTTTGGCCTGTTATTGAGATTATGCTTTCTGATCCAAATCACAAAATCTGCAACTTGCTAAAGAACTGTAAAATAATTTAGAGCAAGTCTGATAGTATAAACATTAATAGGTAACCCAGAATAAAAAGAAGTGCAGAAGAACTAGGCATACATTTTCTTTTTCACTAAATCATGAAATCGTGTGTGAATAGGGAGCTTTCAAAACTGAACTGAAATCGTAGCTTCATTAAACAGAAATCGTGTAAGTCAGCTTCATTGCTAATTGTACACACTTAAGGGTGCTATGAAGCTTGTTCAAATGCATTATGAAATTGTGCGACTGAGACAAGCAGAAGGACTCACAATAATTATTTTTAGCTCTTTAATACATAGGAATGGCAAACTTGAAAAGACAGTCATAATTCAAGTACCAAACAACTTCCCCTCTAAAAATTTTGGGGAAAAAAGTTCCCTTCTTCAGGAGCAAAACTGTATCTCAGAATGATCAGTTTATTATGGGAAAATGTAAATTTATGGCAAAATCAAAACAGTGATGCAGGTCCTTCCAGACTTCTTTAATTTGCCTCCTCAGAAGGAAAATGTAGTTCTAGAAGGAACTTTAACTTAATGGAATTCCTACAATTTCTGAATTTTCCTCAAGACACCAGCAACAGGAGGAGCATTTCAACTATTCAGTGAAGAAGGTATTGGAGAAACCATTTGTTTAAGCACCCAAAATGTCTTGAATTCATGTAGATGGTTAACGAGTCATTGGAAAAAAACAGAATGAAAGTCGCACTCAAGAGTTGCAGTCAATGGCTTGATGTCCAAGCGGAGACCAGTGACGAGTGGCATCCATCAGGGATTGGTATTGAGACCGGCACTGTTTAACATCTTTGTCGGTGACATGGACAGGGGGTCAAGTGCACCCTCAGCAAGTTTGCCGACGACACCAAGCTGTGTAGTGCGGTTGACAGGCTGGAGGGACGGGATGCCATCCAGAGGGACCTTGACAGACTTGAGAGGTGGGCCGGTGCTAACCTCATGAAGTTCAACAAGGCCAAGTGCAAGGTCCTGCACCTGGGTCGGGGCAACCCCAAGCACAAATACAGGCTGGGCAGATTATGGATCAAGAGCAGCCCAGAGGAGGAGGCGGACTTGGAGGTACTGGTGGACAAGAAGCTCAACATGAGCTGGCAATCTACACTTACAGCTCAGAAGGCCAACTGTATCCTGGGCTGCATCAAGAGAAGCGTCGCCTGCGGGTCAAGGGAGGTGATTCTGCCCCTCTACTTTCTCTCATGAGACCCCACCAGGAGTACTGTGTTCTGGGCCCCCCAACATAAGGACATGGACCTACTGGAACGAGTCCAGAGGAGGGCATGAGGACGATCGGAGGCCTGGAACACCTCTTGTATGAGGACAGGCTGATAGAGTTGGGGCTGTTCAGCCTGGAGAGCAGAAGGCTCCAGAGAGACCTTATAGCAGCCTTTCAGTACCTGAAGGGGCCTACAGGAATGCTGGCGAGGGACTTTTCACAAGGACAGGTAGTGATAGAACAAGGGGTAATGGCTTTAAACTGGAAGAGGGTAGGTTTAGATTGGACATTGTGAAGAAATTCTTCACTGTGAGGGTGGTCAGACACTGGAACAGGTTGCCCAGAGAAGCTGTGGATGCCTCCTCCCTGGAAGTGTTTAAGGCCAGGCTGGATAAGGCTTTGAGCAAACTGGGCTAGTGGAAGGGGGGCCAGCTGATGGCAGGCAGCTGATGGCAGGGAGGTTGGAACTGGATGATCTTTAAGGTCCCTCCCAACCCAGACCATACTATGATTCTATGAAAATAGAGCCTTACATTTGGATGAAGCAGCATACTGTCTGATTGAAGTGAGGTGGAAAAGGAGAGTGTGCACAGCTCGGGCAACTTGCTCTCAGAGAATTTCAATCAGTTTAGTCAAAGTGAATTAGATGTGAACTGGCAATAATTCAGTTCATGAAAGAGAGAAAGAGAAAGACTTTAAACCAGTGTTAATTACTTTGAAGTTTGCACTTAGATGCACTAACACCTTTGAATGAGTTAAAAGATATTTAGAATGGAACAAAAATGATGGTCTAGTATTCTTTCTGCATAGCGAATGCATGTTGGACGATAAAGCACTTTGGTATCCTGACTGGATGGAGAAGCTGAAGTTAAGAAATTATAGTTATTGTGTTATACTATTATCAAGTTTTTACGTTCAGACATCCTGAGAAAGATATACTCAGAAACCTCTGAGGGAAATATTATCTTTCAATAAAGTTATTGTACTATGAAGCAAAATACAACATTAAGAAGCAGATAAAATCACTGTAATGATGCATTTCTTTTATACACATAATGTTTACAGCCTTCATAGGCAAAAGTTCAGAAAGGAATAAACTTACAGTAAGGCACATTTTGGAGTACAGAGCTTATCTATTTTGATAGATAAAAGCTCCCCTGATATGCAAATCTATTTTAAAGCATGCATTAATGAGAGTTTATGTGTGGTGTGAGCCTAACAGCTGGTATTTTATAATGAAAATGAGTGGTCAGCAAAATTTGTTTTCAGTTTTCTGCTTTTCCCTTAGCAGCTTGAAATTTGTTAGATTTCTATTCATTCGATCTTCTATTACTAAAAAAAAAAAAAAAAAAAAAAAAGCTAAGGTTGCCTTTTCCACTTTTTAAGTGGGATATTTGCTTAAGTTTTCTAGAATTGTTCATGCACCAAAAGAAAGTGCCTCAGAGAGGTGCATCTTGGTGATCTGTCACATTACTCTAGAATTTTGTTTGTGGGGTTTGGGGTTTTTGTTTGTTTGTTTGTTTGGGATTTTTTTGGTTGAAATGAGGTCCTTCCAATTATGCCTGTAGTTTGCAACACAGACATAAAAGCAGGAGGGAGGAAAAAATACATTTAGGACCTTATAGTGTGCAGGTGAGAGGCTGTTGGGCAAAGAGGCATTAATAAATTGATGAATTCTTGTTCAGTTCTTGTTCTGTGAACTTTGTTCAGCTCCACTGCAGGCTTTAAATTTAGAAGTGGTTCCAGTTGTTGGGAGAAACCAGGAGGTGAATCTGACAGCCATCATACTGCCTAAGAACCCTAATTTGACAGTCTTCTACTGGTGGATAGGAAACAGTCTTCAGGTACATAAATGGTTTTGACTGAGATTATTTTCAATCTCTTTCCAATACCTTTTACTTTAATAGAAATACTACCATGTTGCATGACTTCTTTTAGACCATCTTTCATTGCAAAGGGACAGTTGTATCTGGTGCCAAGCAGCATCTAGTTTCCCTTGTTTTATGACATAAATTTAAGGTCTTAATTTCCCTTTGCTATATATGTGGAAATGCAAATTTCTCTTCTAGAATCGCTTTGAATTCCTAAACCATTTTCTTCTGGGGCAACAACAATTTATTCTAATTCATTACCTGAGAGAAGAAAAAATTGTGGAGGGGGGTGCATTTGGGATCATAACATTGGTGAATGATGAAACTTAGGGAGACTATGTATGACAGAGGAACGTTTCAGATAAGCGCAATGAACTTTCTTGTAAATATGCTGTCTACCATAATCCCAGCCTGTGTCTTTTCATTATTACTGACTTTGCCATTGCTAGAACAGGCACTGCAGATCATTGTAGTCTTGTGGAGGGTTTTGTAATTCATACAAATGTGGTCAGGTAACAGAGTATCTCAGTTCCCCCAGGAAGGCTGTGGTGGGCTGATGCACTTCCATGGGACATGCTCTAAGTTGACAGAATTCATTTTTTTGACCTTTTTTTTGAGGCAAATATATGCTATATATGATCTTACAGAGATTTGTAAGCCTGACTTAAAATCTGTTTATTTCAATGGAATCTGAATGAAAACCTAATACTCTACCAATTATTCTAAAATAAACGTTTGCCCTAACTGGCAGCTATTCTGTTTATAATCATTCTGTTTAGGGAA
>NW_010332081.1:49776-55609 GCF_000700745.2 Antrostomus carolinensis
ATTGAACAGTTTGTTAAAATGTTGATTAATTGAATAATTGATGTGAAAACTTTTTTGCTAGTACTTTCAGTGACAATCTCTTCAGACACTGCTCTTGTGGTTCTTGCTGAAATTTTGTTTTCAACTTTTCTTTGTTTTTAAAGCCACTCCTTACATTGGACAATTTCCTGGTGACAAAGTTTGTTGAGACAGGTGATGTCAGAGTTACAGTGCAGGCTTCATGTGGGAGCTCCATGCTTCAGGACTCAAAAGTGGTCCACGTTTTTGGTGAGACTTTACTTTTGGGTTTTTTGTTTGTTTGATTCACATGTGCTTGTTTCTCATACCTCTTAAACCAGTCCTGACACAACTGAACCTGTAGTGAAATTTTATCTAATGCCGTATTTAATTGTTAAAATTAGAGGGATGATCTGTCCCTAAGTAACCCCATGAACTTGAACAGCGTGATTGTATGGAAGGGTTTTATCAGAAACATTTTGTGTCCCTTGCTTATTTGAAATGTTACTGTGGTTCCCAAATGCTATATGTAGCAATAGTGTTTAAGCAGTATTTTTGCCTATGAATAGAGGTTTATTTCTAAATAAAATTGTTTAAATACCTCTGGAAAAAATAAAATTTAGTTGTGTATATACTCTCAGCATTAAAAACAGTGTGAAATAATTGCTTTTTATCACAGTATGTCACTGTTCCTTTGAAGTTTATATGAGAGTTTGGATCAAGTATAGCTCCACTGTAATTATTCAATAACCCTAGTGTGTTTTGTTGTGTCTTATAATGTGGTGACAAGGCATAATATATTGTGAAAAATGTAGTGCCATCAAATTATTTACATTTATATTTCTGCTGTCACCTGTGGGAATTGTGCAAAGTGAAAAAGCTTCTTTTTAATGCATAGCTAAAAGCCTTCAGATATCACAAAATACACAATTTGATACATCTCTGTTGTCTGAAGAAGATTCTGTTATTTCTGCTTTTAGTATACTTATTAATGTAAACTAATAGTAAAAACTACACTCATGCTAAATGGAGCTTTTATGAACCCTTTCCTTTACTAAGATAAATGGATGTAATGTTTGTCCTGCCATTTAAAAGTGTATCCACTTTTTTAGAAATCTTTAGAAGTATAACCCATCCTAGTGTGACTAGGTCAATGAGTTTGGCTTTCCAACGCTACTTCTGCTTTTAGTGTTGGCCAATCCTGATACTGAGAACAAGAAAGTACTGGTCATGGGGGAAATAAACAAACCTCTTGAAAAGAAAACCACATTAAAATACAATTCTGTTGGAAGCGTTGGAGAGGCCAGGTTTGACTCATGCTTTCCAGAGGATCTCTTTCTCTGCTTTGCATTGTTGCCCAGGTGTTAATCCAAGGAGGCCATATGGAGAAAGGGAATGTTTTAGAGACTGTTTACTGAGGAACAGCCCATTTGTGGTATTTCAGATATTTTGGACCCTATCCAGAGAAATGATGTTATGGGTGTACTGATTTTTTTTTTTTATTATTATTATTTTTTTTTTTTTTTTTTAAGAAGAAGAAGGCAGTAGTTAGCCTTTGGTGTAAAATTTCTGTTCTTACTTTCATAGCTAGTTGATAGAATACATTTTCACATAAAAAACAGGCACATGTAATGGGCAAAAAACATATGTTTATTCTCATAAAATCCATTGGAACATTCCCATTACAAATAAAAGAAACCAGCCATGTCTGTGTGGTGTATTGTCCTAAGGAAAAATTATTGGTAAGGTTATGACCCCAGAACACAAATGTAAATCTGCTTTATTTTTTTTTCCTCCTACTGTTTTATCTTTAGGCACAAATTTGATGATGTTGATGAAAACACAGAAAGAAATTGAGTACCTGACACAAGTGTACTCTTGCTCCATGCAAGTGTATACAACACAGAGCAGCGGGGTTCCTAGGTATTGCAGTGATGCACAGCAAATAATGCCAAATATATAATGATCAGAGGGATGGAACACCTCTTTTATGAGGAAAAGCTGAGAGAATTGGGGTTGTTCAGCCTGGAGAAGAGAAGGCTCCAGGGAGACCTTACTGCAGCCTTTCAATACTTGAAGAAGGCCTATAAGAAAGATGGAGACAAACTTTTTATTAGGGCCTGTTGCGATACGACAAGGGGAAACAGCTTTAAACTAAAAAAGGTAGATTTAGACTAGATATAAGGAATAAGGATTTTGGGGGGGTTAGTTTGGGTTTTTTTGTTTTTTTAAATGATGGAGATGGTGAAACACTAGAACAGGTTGCCCAGAGAGATGGTAGATGTGCCATCTCTGGAAATGTTCAAGGTCAGGCTGGACAGGGCTCTGAGTAACCTGATCTAGTTAAAGTTGTCCCTGCTCACTGCAGGGGGGTTGGACTAGATGACCTTTAAAGGTCCCTTCCAACCCAAACTATTCTATGATTCTATGATTTACAGCATCTATTTCTACAAATTGTTTTTGCAGCTGCTTTGTTTCTGGTTCAAAAATGTTTATTTTTGTTTTTCTAGATCATTTTCATGTTCTTCCGCTGAAGTTTACTAAGCACCTGGATATGTACAACCCTGACATCCCGGAGTGGAGGGAAGACATAGGGCGGGTAGTAACACGACTTCTTGCAAAGGTGCTCTTTCAGATTGTTCATAAAATGTTCCCTCTCCAATCGTAAAGCTTGAAGGTTAAGTTAATGTCTTCTCATTTAGAAAAAAAGGAGGCAGAGCAAAAGAATAAAGTGAATCTCATGAGCCACATTTCAAACAAGTTTGAGCCTAGTGTCACTTTTACTTGCAGGCTGTAGACAATGATATTGTAACACAGAAAGTTTTAGGTCTAACACAGCCTAATTGGTATGTTTAATCTTTAACGTTGCTCTCTGCCATTAAGTAGGAGTATTGGCAAATACTGCTGACTCCAAAACAGGAAGAGTACCTTAAATATGATGTGTTTAGAAGTTAAACAAAGGATGCTATATAGTATAAAACACATAGCCTTTATGTAAAAACAAAGCAGAAATAATTTACAATGCCAGTTGTGTAACTTTGAAAATTATATATAATATATAGGCATGCAGTTCACACAGCTGGTTTTTTAGATAATGCTCGCAAAAGAAATATGAATTGGGAGCAGTTGAATCCTGTAGGTTAAATTAAGTAGAAAGCCATGCAGCAGTACTGGGAGATAAGAGCACCCCATGAAAACTGTGAACGCTGGAGCTGTGCTCTTCAGGTGCACACACTGGCTTCTGTGAGGGCAGTAGCTCTGAGGTGCAGGTTGATAATTAAAAAAAAACAAAAAACAAAAAACACACATTTGATATCACTTGAATTTTCCTGGATTTGCAGTAGTGCAAATCCAGTTCTGGAATTTTGATTTAGTACTGTTTCCTGCCTTTTTTTGAGGTTCACATCAAATGTCAAACTAAAGTAATTTTCTGCTTTCATGAACTTAAACCCATTCCATAACCAGTGTCAGTCAAACAAATATTTTACTCCTTTATAAGATAGCCCTTACATTTTTATAATTACTAAATCATTTGCAAAAGAATGTGGACAATTTAATGGAATTTCAGAATCTGTTTGAGAAAGGCTATGGAAGTGCCCAGCATGTTGTCATTAGGATTGCATGGCTATATTTTACAACACATGGAGGAATTTGGGACTAAAAGCAAAATTTTGCACAAATTATTTTGAAAAGGAGTGCACTTGACTTTCAGTGAGGGCTGCAGTTATTCATAACAATTTCAGGTGCTCTCAGTCTCACCTTGGAAGACTTCTCTGTCCGTTAGACACAGATGGAAAAGTAGCCTCCTTGAGCTAAAGATAACTGTAATGAATATGCCCTTCTAAGTCTACTAAGTGTGTGAATGGCCCACAAAGGATTCTGAATCACTTAGGAATTTTCCTTATATTACCCTAGAAACACACAGCCATTGCTCAGTTTTGCTAAAACTGCATTTTGCTTCTTTCCATGATGCCACTAAATCTCTTTAATGCGATAACAGTGCTTAGCTCTTCCAGTCTTCAAAGAGCAGCTCACATTCCAGTTGATTTATGTTTGTCTTTGTTCATGTTTTAGCTTCTGGTGGAATCCCCTCTAAATATTAAGGATCTGAACACCAAAGACTAAAAGACACATGTGGAGTTACTTATGTATTTTATATAAAATACAAAGCTTACTGTCCTATAATTTGCCATATGCTTTTGTCTTCACAGGAAACCAATATATCCGAAGAAACACTTATGACAGTCGTGAAACCTGGTCTGCCCACAACTGCTGACTTGCATGTGCTACTACCAGCAAACCAACCAAAAAGGAAGAGAAGTGTAACTAGTGATAAGGTAACCAGAGCAATGTATGCCTGGTTAGAACAGTCTTCATCCTGTTTTGCAATCGGTGGCTGTACTCTATTGTCTTTATGTGAAATTAAAAGGCGCTCCCTAACAATGTAAAGATCTCACTCCCACCTGAGAAGAGCTAGCAACAGTTATGACTTCTATGTTTGACAGTGTGTGGACCAACATAATCTAGTGCTTACTGTATTAGTGTATTTCTCAAGAATAACTAGTAGTGATCTGTTTTTTAAACAGAAACAGTGATGGCATGGCAGTCTGTGAAGATCCAGTAAGAGCAAAGAGTATATTTAGAACACTGATATTTCTAAAGAGGGATGAACCATCCCTGTGCTGTCTTCAGAAGCAAATTGGATTTCAGGTCAAATAGAACCAGAACTTTAGTAGTTGACCTATAATGTAAAGAGTGTCAAGCAGGTAGTTTCTGCCTTTATAAGCAAATGTCCTTTTCAATTGATGAGAAACAAATATAGTGAACACAGGAATGAAAATCAGATATTTGTTTCTTTACTTATTTCCAAACTGTATTACTTCCATAATAAAAGACCTCATACCAGTTGAAAATTAGGAGACTAGCACTTACAATTTATGACAGTCGTCCTTTTGCTGTAATAGAGAAGGAGCAGATGCCAACACTGTGCCTGTATCTTCCAGTTCAAGTCCCACCAGTTAAAAAGAATCCCAGTGTAAGATATTGTTAATTTGAAGGGTGTTTTACAACTTTTGGAGACAAGGTCACAGCATCCAAAGAGCTGGTAAGACAAAGCTCTTCATATTAAAGCAAAACCAGTAGATGGTGTTTGGAATTGATGCAGTACATTTTGGAAGGTGCAAAGGAACATGTTGATGTTTTCCAAGTACTTGAACGGGTGTCTTACTTTAAAATGCAGAGAGTATAGTGTGAATGCACAAAATTTTCTGCTTTGTGGCAACTCCAAACTCTTACTGCTCTCCCTCTGTAATCACAGTGGGAATTCCTGGGAAACTGAAATTCTAATTATGTTGCAGGAAACAGTTAATTTGAACAGGTTGTTTCTTTAGTAGAGACCCATTCATGAGCTAAGGCTTTCAGCCAGTTGAGTGTATTAACACTTTAAAATTATCTTTCCACTTATTGAGGAAGCAGGGTGCAGCTTCTAAAGGAAGTTCTTTTTATTCTGAGCCCTTTAAATCTAGACTGATATTAGCGCTGTGCTTCAAGGCAGCTTAAAGCATATCATCAATGATGATCAATGCTGTCTCAAGGTTGGTTTTTTTCATGTTTGTATATGAAATATCCTCCAAGTTACTCCAAAGCATAAAGAACAATCACATGTTGCAAATTATTTGGGAAAACTTCTGTTCAGTGAGGGTATGGGGAAATTACAGTAGGTTAGCAGGTCACAGTTTCTGTAATAAATAGTCCTCTGGTAAGACCTTGCAAAGGATTTCTGAAACTAGAGGAGCACTGAAAGGTGAAAATAGAATCATAGAATCATAGAATAGAT
>NW_010332082.1:0-5914 GCF_000700745.2 Antrostomus carolinensis
GTGATTCTGTGATTCTGTGACCTTCTCCCTCTGGCTGGTGGGTCCATGGGCTCCCTCTGTCCTCCAAAGCTCCCTGAGGTGATGCTGGATTTGCTCTCGGAGACCACGCAGGACATGGAGAGCATGGCTGGGGGAGAGTGGAGATGAGCTGGAGGAGATGGGTCATGGGAAGAGAGGAAGACCCAAAAGCCCTGAGCAGCTCCTCCACAAAGGATGTCTCAGGGATAGAGCCCACGTCTCCCACACTGGGCCAGCAGCCTCCTGCCAAAGCATGGAGCACCCTGTGGTTATGGGCCTCACCTGACCGTGGCCGGCGAAGGGCCCTGCCCCACAGCACTGTTGGGGAGTGGGTTGTGTCTACACGGACACACCAAGGTGGTCCTCATGGCCAGGGAGCGCCCAGCCTGCCCTGGCACCACTGGCTCCCATGAGGGGCTCAGGAGGTGCTCCAGCCGCTGCAGCCATGCTCGCCACTCGGTGCTCCCACCAGCCCCTTCCTGGAGGAGCAACCACAGGGAGAGAGATGGATCAGGAGATAGATGGATCAGACCTTCACTGGCATCATCCAGATCTGTCCCCCCTGAGACCACTCAGCCACTCCTATAAAAACTGTTGGCCTTGCAGCCAGGTCAGAACTTCTAGGAAAGAACCTGGAGCCACCTTGTACACCCAGGGCTGAGCAGGAGAGGTTTGTCATGAGCAGGTCAAGCACGGAGGCACCCAGGAGGGCATCTCCTCTGCCCTCCCGAGGCAGCCCCAGCTCAGTGCACAGACCTTACCCCTGCAAGGGAAGCTGCAGAGCTTGCTGGAGACCCCACCATCCCTGCACAGCCCCTCTCATGAGCAGAGCCAAACACCTGGGTGGCCTCAAGGGAGCAGCACATCTGGGCTGCTGTGCTCCCCAGAGCTGTTTGTCATCCCTGCCTGGCCACAGCCCCCGGCCAGCCGAGCAGAGCCAGCAGTTCTCCTGTGGCTGGACATGGCCAGCCATGGTGTGCCCTGGCACCTGCCCCAGCCCAGCGCAGTCCCCATGTTCACTCAGCTGTGGGGTGCTGAGCTGGAGTTATCCCATGTCCCCATTCCTTTCTCCCTTCCCTGACCTGCTCCAGGGCCTCCTGGACCTGCTGAAGGGCCTCCACCTTCTCCTTCTGGAGCAGCACGTGGAGCCTGTGCAGGGCTTCCTGCCTCTGCTGCAGAAGGGAGCGGGTACGATGCTCCAGCTCCTGGAGTCTCTGCAAGAGACGCTGGGGTCACATCACCCTTCTTGGCAGCCCATGTCCACCCTCCAGGTCCAGGAAGGCTCTTCCCAAGGACAGTCTCCATGCAGGATGCCCAAGTCCCTCCTGGCATCACCTCAGCATGCTCCAGCACAGGGCTTGGTGACAAGAGCTGAGGTTTGGTGGGGAAGTGTCACCAGCATTGGGACTGCCACCCTGGTACTACTGCGCCCAGGACCCTGCCTTGCCCTGGCTGGGACCCTCCAGGAACCTTCTGACCTGCAGACCAGTAACCCCAGTCTGTGTACAGCCATACAAATTCTTCTCTTAACCGCTCCAGCCTCTCCATAAAACCTTCCTGCAGATAAATTTAGTTGGGCTCTGTAGGAATTTGGGCAGCACTGACCCCTTCCCATGGGAGATGTGCACACCTGGATAAGGGGCTGAGCCTCTGAGAGGGGATGTGACGTGCTCCTTCCCAGGATCCCTCCAGTGTGACCCTGGGCCCACTGAAAAGCCAGGAGAGCACTGACCTTCTTCAGCTCCAGTTTCTCTTCTTGCAGAGACGATGTTTTCCTTCTCTCTTTCTCCAGCCCATCCCAGCAGTCCACACAGGATCTCTGTCCCTGTCGAGACTGGAAAATCCCCATCTTTTCCACCTCCATCCCCATCTTTCCCACCTCCCACCTCTTTGCCTCTTCCAGGAGCCAGCTCTGGCCCCTCCATGGTGCACAGCTCGTCCCTCCCAACGCAGAGCTGGTGGCCATGGCCAGCACAGCCCCCTGCATTCTGCTGTCCCTCAGCCCACTGAGGGTTCTCTGGGACCACATGGCTGAAGACTCCACTTTGGCCATCTCAAGGTCATCTCACCATCCTTCCCAGGTCCATGGGATCCTGGTGGGAGGTGTCCTGGGTGTGTGGCAGCAGTGCCAGGCCAGCCCTGCAGCACGGACACCATCACCCACATCCCCATCCGCACCGCTCCCCAGCTCCATGGGCAGAGACCCCACAGGATGCCCACCCAGGGGTCCAGGACCCTCTTGGGCTTCCAGTGCCACCTTCTGCTTGCAGAGCACTGGCAGGTGTCTGTGGGCACGTGAGCTGAGGCTCCAGCCTCAGTGCAGGACCTGTCCCCAGAGCCCCTGGTGTAGCTGGCTCTGTCCCCTCTGCTCCGAGTCCCCTTCACACCAGACCCCAGCTCCCATGTCCCCTCCTGGCTCCTCCGCAGGGACCAACGCAGTGACACTGGCTGTCCCTGCACACTGGCACCCAGGAGTGGGGTTACAAACCCATCTGCTTCTTTCCCTTCCATGGCCACCACCTGGGACCCAAGGACCAGGGCCACACATGGTCTCCTGGCCACATCCCTTCTGCTCTCCAAACCCCAGCAGAAAGCAGAGCCAGGAGCTGTCCCCTCACCCACCGCTGACCCCCCATTGCATCCAGTCACCCCTGGGGATGTCCCCTTGGGACAGGAACCCCCATCCTGCTGTACCCCACTGCAGGGCATGGCCAGCCTGGGGACATACCATGTGGGGCAGCACGGCTTTCTGCTTCCCACGCTGCTGCTGGGACTCCTCTGATCCTCCTGGGTGGGGTGACACATCTGCTCCCCCTGGGTGGGGTGACACATCTGCCCCAGCTCTGCATCGCCCAGGGGGTCCCGCTGCTGTGTCGGTACCTGCAGGAAAAAAAAATGGCATTTGCAGGGAGGAGCCCACATACCCCAGACCAACCCCATGAGCTGCCACCACGCCCTGCACGCAGCTCGCTGCACCTACCAGGACATCCCATCTCAGATAGAGGGTCCCTGGCCCAGCTGTGCCCCTTCCCCCTGCTCGGTCCCAGTCCCTCCATCCTCCTCCAGCATTGCCCAGCACCCTGGGCCAGCCCAGACTCATGGTGAGTGGAGCAGGGAGCCTTCTTCTGCCTGCTGCTTGCTCCATCCTTCTCCACGTCATCCACAGTGAGGGTGACGATCCCTCCACGCCATCCCTGGAGAGCTGGTGGTTCATGCCATCTCAACCCCAGGGGCTTGCTGGTGGGATGTCCTCTGGTCCGGGCAACACTGGCCCCTGGCAAGTGGCTGTCAGGAGAGCTCCTCCTTGCCCCAGCCCTGCTCCTGCCAGCAGAGATGCCGGGGGCTCTCCAGGGATGTCCAACAGTCAGGTCTTCATTGTGCAAAACAAAGGTCAATGGGTCTTTCCTGGAGCATGAGCCCTGGTGGGGAGAGTCCTCCTGGCCCAAGGCCACCGGGATGGAGGGGCCTGGCTGGAGACCCCCCCAGGCCATCCCCAAAGCATCGCTCCGGCTCAGTTGGGATATCCTCCCACCCAGAGACTCCAGACTCTCCCTCCTCATCAGAAGTGAAGACCTTCCCCAGGAAGAACACCTGCCTGGCTCCACCACCAACTGTCGCTGGATATCCGGTCTTCTCCCTGTGGGGAACAAGGACCCATCCTGCTCAGGATCACTTCCTGCAGCAGGAGCATCCCCAGCAGGCTCATCATCCTCCTCCTTGGAGAGGAGCAGGGGCTCCACCATGCCCTCCCAAAACCTGGCAGCAAAGTCCTCTGTGCAGATAGAGCTGGAGCTGCTCTGGTCCCCGGGGCTGGGCTGGGAGCGGTGTTCCTCGCATGGGACAGGGCTGGCATCACCCTGGGGACACCCAGCACAGTGTCCTTCCAGCTCTGCGTGGGAGAGCAAAGAGCTGTGAGTGTCCCCTGTGTCCAAACCCTGACCCTTAACCCTTCCCTGACCAGAGCTGTGTCCTGGTGTGAGCTGGGCCAGAGCTGGTTCTGTTCAGCAGCTGGAACAGCGCTGGGGTTTGGGTTCAGCTGGGGTTTGTCAGGAGAGAAACGCTGAGAACATCCCCATGTTGCATTTGTGTCCCTGGCACTGAAGGACTTTGTGTTTGTCCGTCTGCAAGCGCAAGATCTCAGGGGTGAGGAATATTGACATGGATCAGCTCCATGGGCATTGGGCTCTGCCAAGGGGCTGTTCCATCTCCTGTCCCCCATGGGCAGGAGATTCATGAGGGGCTCTTCCTCTCTTGCTCTCTCTGGCTTTGGCTCGGGCTCTGGCTCTCCCGGGATTGCGGTTTCGGGTCGGGATTGTGGCTCCTGCAGGATTGTGATCTGGGAACGGTCCAGGTTTGGTGGGTGGGTGGTGAGCAATGGCACTGGGTGTCACTCATTTGCATATTTATTACTATAATTATTATAATATACTATTTTAATATCGTTATTATTTGAAGTTTTATTTAATTTCCATGATTAAATTGTTCTTCTCTCACCCTATGAGTCTCCTTCCCCTTGCCCCCCAATTCTCTCCCCTCTCCCTTGGTTGGGGGCAGTGAGCAAGCATCTGGGTTTTGCTGCCAGCCCAGTGCCAGCCCAGTGAAACCAGCACATCATCCTTTTCTCCCAGGACACCAAGGCCTCTGGAGGGGCTGCAATGAAGCCCAGGTGGTGGCACATCCTACCCCAGACAGGAATGGGAAGGACCCGTCCCACCCAGCTGGAGTTGAACCAGCTTGGAGGTGCTGGCAACACCTCTTCTCCCCAGGGAGCACTTGGAGCACAACTCAGCTCAGGCACCAAAGGCATCTCACCCTCTCCAGTGAGATCCTGAACCTCAACTGCCTCCAAAAGCAAAAGCCATGACATCGTCCTGGCTCCGGGGATGGGATTTTCTTTATAATAAACACAGAGCTTATTTTGGGTATCCCATGGCCTTCCTATTTAATGCTCTGGTCACACTTTTTACCTTTCTAAATCTTAAACTGCAGCATTTTCATTTCAGTGGGGAATCTCCAGCTGCTCCAGCTGTCTGAGTGCAAAAAGACTGTCCCGAGCTCCCTGGATGGGGTGTTTTAAAGCAGAGTCCTTCCCTCCCTGTGGTGGTTTCACTCCTTTGGCTGCAATCTTAAACTGCAGCATTTTCATTTCAGTGGGGAATCTCCAGCTGCTCCAGCTGTCTGAGTGCAAAAAGACTGTCCCGAGCTCCCTGGATGGGGTGTTTTAAAGCAGAGTCCTTCCCTCCCTGTGGTGGTTTCACTCCTTTGGCTGCAGGCAAACACAGTCGCTCTCTCACTCTCCCCTCCTCCTCCAGGGATTAGGGGAGAGAATTGGAAAGAAAAGGGCAAGGAGACTCATGGGTTGAGATAAAAAAATAATTACTAATTAAAATAAAATGATAATGATAACAACAGTAATAAGAGAATATACAAATGAGTGATGTATTTGGTTGCTCACCACCCGCTGACCGATGCCCAGCCTGTGCCAGCCAGTGATCCCGGAGCAGAGACAGTCCCAAACCCACACTGCAGTCCCAGGAGAGTGAGAGCCCGAGTGATCCCTGAGAGAATCCCCCCTGATTTCTGGTCAGCCCTGGTTAATACACTGAACATGCCGTGCTATGACCTGGAATATCTCCCTGGCACATCCCAATGCCAGTTTGGGGTTTGCTATTCACTACACTTCTCCCTCCCAGTCCTAATGCAGCTGTGACCAGCCAAACAAAATGGCCTTGAGCTCCAGCAGTAACTAATAACATTAGTACTTTTATCAATGATGTTCTCAAAGCAAGTCTGAACTGAAACCAAAACACGGCTCCCTGATCAACATTCTTCTCATAACACTGAAACTAAAGCACAACTATTCTTGCTCCTGAGAAGAAAATTAACTCCATCCTAG
>NW_010332083.1:0-3793 GCF_000700745.2 Antrostomus carolinensis
TATGAAGACACAACCAGGTGGCTAGATGATGTGATCAGGTGGCAGTGGATGTGATCTACCTTGACTTTGGTAAAGCATTTGACACGGTCTCCCACAGCATCCTCACTGCCAAATTGAGGAAGTGTGGACTGGATGATCAGGTAGTGAGGTGGACTGTTAGCTGGCTGTTGGGAAGAAGCCAGAGAGTGGTGGTCAATGGGGCAGAGTATAGTTGGAGACCGGTATCTAGTGGAGTCCCTCAAGGGTCAGTACTAGGACCAGTATTATTCAATATATTTATCAATGACCTGGGTGAGGGAACAGGCTGCCCAGGGAGGTTGTGGAGTCTCCTTCTCTGGAGACATTCAAAACCCGCCTGGACGCCTTCCTGTGTAATCTCATTTAGGTTCCTGCTCCGGCAGGGGGATTGGACTGGATGATCTTTCGAGGTCCCTTCCAATCCCCAACATTCTGTGATTCAGGTGAGCTTTGGGAGCATGGAGGAGGGTTTACTGCTTGAGGGTTATCGCACCGCTCATTTGCTGCAGGATGAGGGTGCTGGGAGAGTTGTTGCAGCTGGGCGGGTGCTCAGTGACAGGATAGTCCATCTAAGCCTGGAATGGGCTTCTTTTCCCAACTGAAGCAATCGGAAAAACTATGGTATAATATGGTGGTTTATATTTTAAAAGTGCTGTTTTAACATTGACTCTTCCTATTGAGTAATGAGGTCAACTCTTTCAAGTTTGAATGTCCACCACCAGCGTTTTTCTCAACCTCTTAAGATTATCTTGATTTTCAGGCATTGCTCAGCCCCACACTGATAGCTGCAAGTGCTCCATCACTGCTGAAGGCCTGCCGAGCCAACTTTTATTGTTATCTAGATTTCAGTGTCCGACTCGATAGAACTGAAGTTTTGAAGTGAGTATTTATTTCTCAGAAAAGCAGCCTTATTTCAGTTTCCTGGGTCATCGGTATCCTCAGAGTGTAGTGCTGACCTCGCCAAGGGTAACTTCTGCAGAATTTTCACCATTACATGAGCAACGGTATGACTGATGGAGTTTGATGAAGAAGTAACATGTTCCATCATCATGGAAAGATTACACAATATTAATCAGGGATGTCAGAAACAATGAGCGTAAGATTATAATCAGGGTAAATGCTGTGGGATGCCTACTTAGAACATCACTGGACTAAACTCAATACTTTATTCTGAAAAAAAAAAAAAAAAAAAAAGAGCTTGAAAGCCTTTCTAAAATGATACTATGGCAAATTATTTCCTAATATAAGAGAATGCAAGAAATTTCTTCTTATCTTTAATTCAGTGAGCACAGCATGCTTTTGAAATGAATCTTCTCATCATTGGTGGCTGCTAAGTCTAGTCATGGCCTCTGGGTTATATTTCTGTTACTGTCTTTAACTTGCACAGTTAGCTGTGCGGTTTTGAGCTGGGAGGGGTTTCAGTTTTTGTTTCCTTTTCCTGTTTGGGTTTTTTTGTTTATTTTTTCCTTTTAGGAGTAGGAGTTTATGGTAGCATCAATATTTTATGTACAACAGATGTTTTTATTTACAAAATGTGTTAAAAACCCCTCTGAACACAGGAAGAATTAAATGGGGGGGTGGGTGGGGGGGGTAGTGTCTTTGCTTTCAATGTAAAGCTTTTTCATAACTAGTATACTGCCCAGAAACACTTATATCCTGCTGCCTTCATGGCTTGCTGCCTTCACTCTCTGCTTCTCTCTCCCATGAGCTTACAGCTCCTTCAAAACACTCCCTGCATTTGCTTTCATCTCCAGAGATTTTTTTTTTTCCCCGTTTTAGAGCTTGGCTCAGGAATAGGCCCTGAGTTTTGCTTGTCTTTAGGGACTGCATTTCTCTTCTGCTTTTACTTTTATTTTCAGAAGGGCTTAACTGCTTTTACACTTCTGATGAAGGGTATCTGCAGTTTCTGAGCCTGACAGGGTTTTAAGCTGTCTGAGCTGTGAGAGGCAGGAAGCAGGGGAGTGCTGAATTGTTTGGGGTGAAAGTAGACACACAGGAGTCTAGATTTTTCTAATTTTCACCTTTCTTCCAGCACACACAGGGCTAGTTCTCTGTTTCTAAGTACTGTCTTTATAAAGTAAAGGGTGAGCCTAGATATAAGCAGTGCAGTACATCTCCTGACATTCTGGTATGTGAGGGAGAAGAGATGCTTGAACTTTGAGTGGAGGTGACCTCATTCTTTCCCCCCATCCCTCTTCACCCTCCCAGTGCACATTCCCACTTCCTCAGCCCCATGTGCTAGGGACATACAATTTCCTTGTGCTCTTGGTTTGTGTGACTGTCTCAATGCAAAGCTGTCGAACAAGTAGCTGTGAAGTTACCTAAGCCTTGGATTTGCTAGTCATCTGGATTTACAGTCTGCTAGTCTGTAGGTGCGGCCCGGGTTCCTGGTCTGAGTTTAAGGTAGGAGCAAGGTAGTCCACTTCTCAGTGGAAGTGAGCTGTGTCTAATATGGAATAGGAGTGTAGGTGTGTGGAGAAAATCCACCATGTGCTCCTTGCTTTGTGGTGAGTAGTTTTTGTTGACGTGTCCTCAGATAAATTCTTGGGTGCATTGTCTCCAGCTTGTGGTTGTTTTGCTCTGACCACGGAGGTATACTCTTGTAAGGACTGATTTCTTATTTTATGATAGGGCTGGCTAACTGGAGTATCCCTCTGGATAGAAAGTGAGGTATCTCTATTTACGCCAACTTTTGTGGATGAGTCTCAGTTTCACTGCCTTTAAAGCAGTTTGTGCTCTGGCAGTGTTTGTTTATTTTTGGTGCTTCCATGTTGACATTTTTTATTTAAATTACTCCACATTGCACTCTCACGGAGCCTGACCTTTTTCCTGCATTGCATTCAGGCTAGTTTTAAAGGCTGATATGAGTTCCTTTATTTTTCATACTTAGGTAATGATTCAATTTGCTTTCATTTAGAGACGGGTATCTATGCTTTATCTATCTAAATGGCATCCATTTATATCAATAAGTAAAATGGAGAGGCTCTCTGATACAGACAGACGGGAAAGTTACTAGTTTCACTTAAAAAAGGAAGATAGCCAGCAAAGAGGAGAGTGAAAATGCATGCAGCAAAGGGAGCACACTAGAGACCTGCTGAAAGATCTGTGCCCTGAGCAGGCTCTGGAGGCATCTGCTTTTGTCCTGGGGCTATCGGCAAGTTTTTGTCTAGACACATGTCAGGGAGGGGAAGATGGGGTGGGACGGGGGGAGCCTCTTCAGGTGTCTCTGACTCAACACGGGGTCAACTTCACGTAATCCACGGTAAGCGGCATATGTTTTTCATTTCATTTTCGGAATATGTTTCCAAGATTATAACAGTATCCCCGTCGAGGAAAATTTGTTTTAGTACCAAAACAGCACCCTCACCTCGTCGGTAACCGAGCCTGGCAGTGGCGGCGAGAGGCAGCGTGCCCGGTGGGCCGGTCCCCGCGGGTGTCTGGTGCCCCTGCACTCAAGCGTGTTCTGTCTCCGATGCCGAATCTCCTCAAAACGGGAAAAAGCTGCATCCGTTCAAGCAGGAAGAGTTTTGCTGCCACTGATCTGGTACAGAAATGGTTTTTACGAGCCCAACCTTTGTTCCCGAAGTGCGTAGGAATGTGTATTGGTAACAAAGGGGGTCAGTGGTGACCACTGCCCGGACTGCAGCGCCGTGATTCAGGCTGTAGCAATGCATGAGAACAGGCTTCCTATTAGCAAATCCCAGATCCCAGCATTTTAGTCAGCCCGCAGGGACAAGGAGCCAGTAACCGGGGGCTGTTTCGCGTGAACCGGCTG
>NW_010332084.1:0-7085 GCF_000700745.2 Antrostomus carolinensis
TCCAACCCCACCATTTTATCATTCTGTGAAATGTGGCCTGCAGTCCTTTCTCTAAGCTTGCACTGCTCACCACGCTTTCCATACCATGGTGATCCTGCAGACAAGTTGAAACGATAAGTAAGTGCCGCATCCTGCCCCATGTGCCTCCACCCACCACTGGCAATCAGATTAAAGCAGTGCTGCCCGTTGACTGATACTGTGTGATACTGGTACAGTATCTCTCAGTAGAGAAGATATCAATGTTCATGGGTTTTTAACCTTCATTCTACAGGGACCGAATGTAGGACAAGAGGGGAAGCTGTGGTAGCACGTGCTCATGGGATGACCTAGACAACCTGACTGCTGCATGGAAACATAAAGTCCGATTTTCCTTATTTCTTTCAAGACTTTTAGAGCTTGAAGCACCTTGGAAGGCAGAGAATCGTAACGTGGCATTGTCAGAGAGCGAGATGGGGCTGGTCTGTCAGCTATAGCATAGAATCACAGACTGGTTCGGGTTGGGAGGGACCTTTCCAGGCCATCTAGTCCAACCCCCTGCAGTGAGCAGAGACATCTTCAACCAGATCAGGTTGCTCAGAGCCCCGTCCAACCTGACCTGGAATGTTTCCAGGGATGGGGCTTCTACCACCTCTCTGGGCAGCCTGGGCCAGGGTTTCACCACCCTCATTGTCAACAATTCCTTCCTTACATCCAGTCTGGATCTCCCCTCTTGTAGTTTAAAACCATTTCCCCCTGTCCTATCGCTACAGGCCCTGCTGAAAAGTCTGTCCCCATCTTTCTTATGGGCCCCCCTTTAAGTATTGAAAGGTGCAATAATGTCTCCCCGGAGCCTTCTCTTCTCCAGGCTGAACAACCCCAACTCTCTCAGCCTTTCCTCAAGGCAGAGCTATTCCATCCTTCTGATAATTTTGGTGACCTCCTCTGGACTGGCTCCAACAGGTCCATGTCTTTCTTGTACTGAGATATGTCCCTCAGGGCTGTGTCTCTCCTGTGTTTCAGGGGAGGCAGTGTCCCTGGCAGTGCTGCGGTCCTACACCGAGGTGGCCGATCAACTGAAAGGTGAGGTGCCTCAGATCTGAGTGCTTTAGAGCTCTAGTAGGAACCAGAAAACTATGAAGATATTGGTGGTACTTTACTCCTTCACTCAGAACTTACTCACTTGTTCTTCCTAAACTCTTAAGGAAGGCGTACCAACATCAGGTTGCTTAGGAAGAGTCCTTTGTTTCTTATTTAGGGGTCTTTATGGTCCATTTATGCCTCTACAAAGGCATGGGACTGGGAATGAAGCCTTCTGCTGTCACCTGACATTGTTGGTATAAATTGGTACACACCAGCTGCCCAAACTGCCTTGCAGCTGAGATGGTGGTGTTGGTGGCCACAGTGACAGCATGATGAATGATGGTGATGATGATGGTGGGCACAGTGACTGTGTGATGGATGATGGTGATGGTGGTGGTTATGATGGTGGGCACAGTGACTATGTGATGGATGATGATGATGATGGTGGGCACAGTGACTATGTGATGGATGATGATGATGGTGGTGATGATGGTGGGCACGGTGACTGCGTGATGGATGATGGTGATGGTGGTGGTGATGTTGGTGGGCACAGTGACTGTGTGATGAATGCCCAAGAGCGTGGGGGGACCAGGGCAGAAGACCAGCAGCAGTGGATGTCACAGGTTGGGCTCTGGAGTGAGGAGGGACAAACAGTAGGCACTGTAGCCTGCATCATGAAAAGAGGGTCCTGTTTGTACCCCTCAGTGCTAGGTCCTGCACGGACTGAGGAGATGCACTACATGCTGCACAGGAAATCAATGTTCTGGGTGGCACATCAGATCTCCTGTCCTTAGAAGTACTTCATCTGGAAAGGAGCAGTAATTGGTCCCAGCTTTGGTGGAAAGTGTGACAGACAGGTGTGGGCAGACCCAGATCCACCGGAGTGGGACAGTGTTAGAGGAAGAATTTACAATGATGGTGCCTTCAGGGCCTGGAGACTGGCTTAATTACATGGGAAGTCTCACAGGCGGCCACAGAACTCCATAAATAATACGTGATGGTGAAGGATCAGCAACACTTAAAGACGGGACACATGGAGTAGTCTGGTAGTAAAGGCAGGATGGAGTGATCCTTCAAGAGGGTCTGAGCAGTTCCTGAGCAGTGTAAGTCCTGATTCAGCTTCACAGAATCACAGAATGTCAGGGACTGGAAGGGACCTCAAAAGATCATCCAGTCCAACCCCCTGCCAGAGCAGGAACCTAAATGAGATCACACAGGAAGGCATCCAGGTGGGTCTTGAATGTCTCCAGAGAAGGAGACTCCACACCCTCCCTGGGCAGCCTGTCCCAGGGCTCTGTCACCCTCACTGTAAAGAAGTTTCTTCTGAAGTTTAAGCAGAACCTCCTGTGTTCCAGCTCACACCCATTGCCCCTTGTCCTACCATTGGGCATCACTGAGAAGAGCTTCATTCAGGTCTTCAGCCCCATCCCTCTCAGCAGTTAGTGGAGAGAGGTGGGTTCTTCTGCACATCCATCATTCTTACATGGGCTGTTCTGCACATCCATCATTCTTACATGGGCTGAATCTCTTCCAGAGATCCCTCTTTCTCCCCCTGGCTGCAGGGGACACTCAGGTGGCTCCATTCCCTACTCATTGCAGCACAGTGGGGAAGTCACATGGATCTGGGTGAGAGCTGCTCTGACATCCCTGGAGGTATCTGGTGCCTTCTCTTGGTTTTTCTTCTTCACCAAGGCTGATTTCTGCTAACGATGGCACTCCCCTGGGACTGGGCGCCGTGTCCTGCAGAGTGCAAGCGAGATTCTGGCTGAGCTCTCAGCAGTGGGGACATGGACAGTGTCTGCAGAGGATCCAGCCAACTTTCTGGGAAGCAGATGCAGTGGGAGTTGCTTACAAGAAACCCTCCTGGGAAGGCTGAGGACGGTGCTGTGGTTTGGATGAAAGCGATTCTGCGTTCATAGTCTGCATGAAGGGAAAGTCACCAGCAGCTTTGATCTGGGTTGAAATCCCGGCAATAAACAGGAAAGCTGAAGGAGGGTTGTTGTTGTTGGTGTTAGAGATGTTATGATTGTTGATGGTTTGGGGTTTCTTTTAGACTCCCCAGTAGTCAGACCAACTAGAGGAGCAACCTGGGAGAATCAGTGCATGAAACCCTGCCCCTTCCTGACCCAGTGGCCAAACCTTGGCTGATTCTGCACGGCCGGGCTTTCACAATGTGTTTTTTGAATCATTTGATAACAATCTTGGTACATGGAAGCAACCCCAGGCAGATTCTCAACAGAGATTATGAACTGATTGAGGTCAGGGCCTTTCCTCTGTGATCAGTGAGGTCCCACCAAACATTCCCAGGACCTGTGGAATGACTCCAGTCTGATTTCCCCGCTGTGGCTTTGGAGAGGACAGAGAATGGTTGCATTAGTGGATCTGGAGATCCTTTTTCTCTGCTGCTGAGGGAGCCTCAGTCACAGGTGGGCTACCAGGGGAGCTGGAAGACATAAAAGGATGGGGGTCCCTGGACTCTCAATTATGGACAGGATGAGAAAAGATACAGCAGTGCAAGGGACAGAAGTCTGGAGTTGAGAGTCTGACAGAAGTCAAAGTTGGGGCTGTTCAGCCTGGAGAAGAGAAGGCTCCAGGGGGACCTTCTAGCGGCCTCCCAGTACCTGAAGGGGCTACAAGAAAGCTGGGGAGGGACTTTGGCCAAGGGCAGGGAGTGAGAGAACAAGGGGTGATGGCTTGAAAGTGGCAGAGGGGAGCTGGAGCTGAGATGTGAGGAAGAAATTGTTTGGTGTGAGGGTGGTGAGCCAGTGTCCCAGGTTGTCCAGAGAAGCTGTGGCTGCTCCTCCCTGGGAGTGTTGAAGGCCAGGCTGGATGAGGCTTTGAGCAACCTGGTCTAGTGGAAGGTGTCCCTGCTGCTGGCAGGGGGGTTGGAACTGGATGAACTTTGAGGTCCCTTCCAACCCAAACCATTCTATGGTTCTATGACCAGGAAAATCTTCAGCTCTGCAGGACTGAGAATAAAATATGGGGTATGGCTTTGGGGCAATCTCTCTGCTCCCCTCGAAGTGCTGGTATTCCTGGCTACTCTCTGGGGTGGAGCTTTCTTCCTAAGGGCTGAGAAGCCAAGACAAGCTGTCTGAAGCATGAATCACCCGCTCTAGAGGCACATTTTGAATTGCAGAACCAGGTGCCACCTTTGATGCCAAGTCTTTGTGCAAAATGGCACTGAGAAGAGCCCGTATGAGATGAAGCGCAAGGGAATGGAGGAGGCTGGAATGACCCTGTGAATCATCCAGTAACAGATGTTCAGCAGATTATCACAAAATTATGTTTATAGTCACCCAAATGTTTTCCCTTTGTTGAGAGATCTAATCTAGCAAGAGATAAAGAGAAACATCTCTGTCTTGGTGAACTGAGTGCATTTGCTGCTCTTGAGCAATCAGAGAATCAAAGAACCACAGAGTAGTTTGGGTTGGAAGGGACCTTTCCAGGCCATCTAGTCCAACCCCCTGCAGTGACAGGGACATCTTCAACCAGATCAGGTTGCTCAGAGCCCCGTCCAACCTGACCTGGAATGTTTCCAGGGATGGGGCTTCTACCACCTCTCTGGGCAACCTGGGCCAGGGTTTCACCACCCTCATTATAAAAAATTTCTTCCTTACATCTAGTCTAAATCTCCCCTCTTTTAGTTTAAAACCATTTCCCCTTGTCCTATCGCTACAGGCCCTGCTAAAAAATCTATCCCCATCTTTCTTATGGGTCCCCTTGAAGTATTGAAAGGCCACAATAAGGTCTCCCCGGAGCCTTCTCTTCTCCAGGCTGAACAACCCCAACTCTCTCAGCCTGTCCTCACAGCAGAGCAGCTCCAGCACTCGGATCGTTGCCACTGGCAGTAACTGCTGCAGCCCTTGTTTTCTTTTTCAAGATGTGAATTTATGGAAGCAGTACTTCTAGGACAGGAGAAGAGAATGTGAAGGTGGGACAGTGCTGAGCATTGCTTAGGTGTGTCATTGGCTTTTTTTGCAAAGAAGAGAGAACACCAGTATCTAAGAAGAACAATATACTGTGATGAAAACCAGTTCTGTTTACGTCTTTTGCACGTGTGGAGTCGTCTTGACTAATGACTTCCAAAGACAGAGAGAGGTCTGAGGTTGTAGTTCAAAGGCATGAAAATCACCTGTGTGATTCAGCAATGTATATTCATGGAAACTAAATCTGAAGTAAGGCTTTAGGAGTGCATTGTGTGATGCTGTCCAGGTAGTTATTCCCCATTCTGTATTGGATTCCTCCTCTTGAAGTGCAGCACTTCATGCATAACTTCTCTTTCATGTTGTAGCCTTTGGACCAGCTCTTCAAGTGAGCTATTTCTGATGCCAGTCCTGCCTTCCAAATGATTAGAAATTTAAAGGATTCTTGATTTTTCTTGTTCCCTATAGCACTGATGATTTGTCTTGTGCTGGTTTTCTAAGACCCCTCAGACAGAGGTTGTCACTGTTGCTGGTTTTAGTAGCACCTAAAGTCACTGAACAGTAGAATCTTGTGTTCCTCTTTCATCTTTCTTCCTATCCAGCAGCTCAAGTGACCACAGGGCTGAGCAATCTGTTGCTGAGTTACTCAACTCCTGAAACTGCTGCTCATTCAGGAATTAATAATAAGGTGCAGATTTGGTTGGGAGAGAGATCATCTCATACAAAGTGTTCCTCAGGCCAGATGAGTCTTCTTTGGAGCACTTTTGGTATGTAATCCCCCAAGGTATTATCCAAATACTAAAACTTCTATTTGAGGGACTTTAGAGTGGCCTTGCAACTCAATTTTAACAAGATGTCAAAGCCCTATTTCCATGTCATTATTTTTCAGAGTTGAGCAAGACACAAGATTCTGTGGTAACAGATGATGAGAACCAGCTATACTGGATCAGAGGTGTGAAATAAATCCAGGGGCAGGCTTTTAATTTGAGATATTGTTTCAGAGCCTGGAGAATGACACAAACCATTTCTGCTCTTGTGTTTAGACAACTCCTGACTGTCTGAGTGGAATTGCAGACCCTTAGCTCTGTGCTGCCACTTGCTTTTTTCTGTACATGAGTTTGACACAAGGCAGAACAGCAGCAAACTCCTTATGTGAGCTGCAAAGCAGAACCTGAAATGTGGGTTGCAGAAAATGGTCCAGTGGGATGCCAAGGACATAGGGGTAGGGGAGAGGAACAGATGTTAGGGTCATCTTCTGTCTGTGGAGATGCCCTGTCCATCCCTGGCAGGCATGTTCCTAACCTGTGATTAAAACCCTTCCACAGCTTCTCTGCCAAAAAGACTCAGCTGTGCTTGGTTCTCAGTAGCTTTTTTTAATATTTGGTCAAACCTCCCTGCCTGGGTATTTTTTGTTTCATGACCTCACTGTTGCCTCCAGAGAAGACTTTACATATTGTTAGATTTTATTGTTTCTTTTCTCCAGGGAATTTCCAAAAGAAACACAGTTCTTTGGGTTTTTCCTTAGAAGACACGTCTTCCACACTTCTCCAGATTCTCTCTCATCTGCTTAAGCCTTTCCAAAAAACATGTTTCCCAGCCTGACTTGCTGGGCTCTGCAGAGGTATCACCAGATCAGAAGAGCATCATTTTCCTCCCATGTCTTGCAGACGCTGTTGAGAGTTCATCCCAAAATGAGCTTTATCCTTTTCTCAGCACTGATGATATCTGTGTATCCTTCTTCTCATTAGTGTGCTGCTGTTGTTACGCTTTGTCCTTCAAATTGCTTTCTGCCCCTCTGGGCTTGGGATCATTTGCAGATTGGATGTGTGTTTTTTTTTATTCCATCAGCCAGGCCTTTAATGAAAATAGTGATTGGAATCAAACCCAGGACAGATGGAGAAGAAAGCTTGGATGTTTTGATCTGCCATACTCTTGAGAAACCCTCATCACCTGCTCTGAACTTGGTTTCTGAAGGACATTTTGTGATGGTCTGCCTCCATGTGTGTACTTGTCTCTAGGTTTCATCCCATCTTTCCCATGTAACTCTTGAATTCTGTTCAAACAAATTTAGGGAAGGCATGAAGATTTCTGAGATACGGC
>NW_010332084.1:7114-12771 GCF_000700745.2 Antrostomus carolinensis
AGGACTCTACACAGCCCTGCTGTCCTTGGTCAAGCCTGCAAGTAGGCAGGAGGCAGGTTAGGCAAGGCTGGCAACCAAAGGGTGGTGGTTAGTGAAGCTGGTGATGGTTCACCTGCCAGCTGGTTAGCACAGGCTTAGCCATGGACCAACAGCAGCGTGTACTGGTCATCGCCCAACCTGCAGATGAAAGGCTGATAAGGACATGCTGGAGCTGCAGGCGTCGTGTCTTGGGCTCACAGAGAGCAGGCAGGGAACCAACCTTCCCTTGTTTCACTGCTTATGGATCCTTTGAGTTTATCACTTTGGTGAAACCCATAAAAAAGCTTTTTTAATACCAGGAACCAAAGTTGGATGGACTGCTCCGTAATTCCCAAGTGTTCTCTCTTTCGCTCTCCCTTACCTGTGAGACCACAGGCTCTTTGTTCAGGTCCTAAAGGTGGCTAGTGGCTTGGAGATGAGCAGCTTGCACAGGTAGGACAGGGTGAATACCATCAGACTGCCAACCTCTGCCACATCTGTCATGTTTATGTGACCTTTAACTACCCATTGTCTATAGGGCTCCAGGCTTTAGGTAGAACAAACACTTTTCAATACTGGGCACCTTAATAAATGAAAAAGCCTTGAATGCATCAGCCTCCTCCACGCCAAGCTTTATCTTCTCTCTTTCCTGTAAGTGAGGACCTGCATCTTTTCTTTGTCTTGGCCTTATTCCTAAGATATTTCCAGTACCTTTCCTTGCTGCCTTTTACGCTCCTGGACAGTTGCCTCAGGGTTTCATGGTGTTCCTTTGAGTAACCAACCAGATGTGAATGTCTCTGGGAATTTCCTTCTGAGAAGTGCAACCAACCACTTCCTTGAGTTTGTTCTCTCCGTGGTCTGTTGTTTGGATCAATCCACACCTGCTGGGGTATTTAATACAATCACAAGCTGGAAACAGTTACTATTATGCCCGAAAGCATGAGGCGTATCCATGAATGATTTCAAGAAGGAGATAGCCTGTACTCAAAGGGATTGTGGATTCGGAGCTGGATTTTGACATCCTGCCCACACAAAGCAGCATTTGACTCCAGGAATGGTCCAGCAACTTCTCAGCAGTAGCCCACCTGGACTCGCTCCATGTGCACACAGTGTGTTAGGATCCAGCACTGTAGGGTGCACGCCAAAGCAAATAGGAGTTCTGGCAGCATTAATACAAAGATATGTGATAATATCCAAAGAAGCTCACCAAAAAACTCTCATTTTCAACCATTTCTTTTTTTTTTTAATTTTATTTTGGCAAATAAATTTTATTTTTTTATTTTTTTTTTATTTTATTTTTGAGCAACCTGGTCTAGTGGAAGGTGTCCCTGCTGATGGCAGGGGGGTTGGAACTGAATGATCTTTAAGGTCCCTTCCAACCCAAACCATTCGATGATTCTATGATTCTATGATTATTTATATGATTTTGTTTTCCACTCTAGGAACTCCGGGAGTTTTACTCTCTCGGCTAAACTGCTGGGACTGGCCTGGTGTTTGCACAAAGGAGAATGTCACTCAGTTTCCTACCATCAAGATTTATGAGAAGGGAGAGAGATCAGTGATATACAATGGCATGTGGGGAACCGAAGAACTGACCACCTTCATCATGCTGTGAGTATCTGTTAATGATTCCCCACGCAGGAGGATGGCTACATCAGCTAGATGATGTTCTGGATACTTCATGACCTATGTGATGCAACTCCTTTTGAGAAAAATAATGTCCAATCTAATTGTAGACCTGGTTTGGAAATTAGCTTAATAACTTTGGGGGCTTTTCAATGTCAAGGAACATCTGTTCTTGGACAGTGCATCCATCTGTTGTCACTGTCTCTCTCTCTTTCTCTTTGCTGGAATTCCTTCTCTGTTATTTTTAATGGGGAACCCAAGGATCTTAGAGCAACCAGTTTGCCCCAGGGCTGTTCTCTCTTTCCCCATAACCAGCTCCAATGCCTTTCTGTGACTAGGCATTGTCCTTCCTTCCCAGGCGACTGATTTTTGTCTCTAATGAAGAGTAACTGTTGTCATATTGGGTTGGGGTGCTGTTGGGTTGAGGTTGCCCTCATCTCTTCATCCCAAAAGTGAAGAAGAAGGCAGCCCATGTTGTTTCTCTGCCTTTCCGTAGGAGTCGAGTTTCCTGCCCTCTGAAGCTGGCCACGATTGATGAAGCAGAAGGATATTTAAGAGGAGAATTTCCATCTGAGCTGTCATCCTATCACCATGCTTCAGTTCTAGGAGTATTTAGCACGGCCACAAGTGAAGGTTAGTGTGATATCTGTGGGTTAAGCACTCAGCTTCATTCTTGAGGGGAGAGGGATGATTCCAGGTGCTTGGAAATTCCTCTGTGTTTCTTTTTCTCTAAGTGTGTTTGCTCACATCCCAACCTGCCCAGCACCACCCTTTTTATTTTTGCAAGAAGGCAATGGCAGGTGATTCCAGATGCAGGACCTAAAGTCCATATCCTGGCTCAGAGGACATTCTGAGCCAGACAAGTTTACTACCCCCAGTGTGACAGCATCTGACAGCCCCAGCAGAGACTGACACATGGTGCTTGGCACAGTCCAAACAACAGTGCCCTGGGTGGCCTGTCTCTGCAAAGACATTTTTGCAGATGTCCAATCTGACCTCACCAAGCCCTGATTTGTGCTTGCTGTCCCTGTTGTATCTCCAGCCTCTCACCATGAGGAGTTTGTCTCTGTCCTTCCTCTTTATGAGTCCCCTTCAAAGTAGTTGTAGGCTGCCATTAAATCCTCTCTTAGCTCCTGACTGAACCAGCCCAGATCTATCAGCCTCTTCTTGTAGTCCGTCTACAACATGTGACAACACGTTCTTTCTTAAAGAAAGCCCTTTCCACTATCAGATTGATAGTTATCTTGATGACTCCTCCTCCTGCAGATGTGGTAGTCCCAGTCTTTGTAACTAATACACAATCCAAAACATTTTTTTTTTAAAAAACAGCCTTTTTTTTAAAAAAAAAAAAAGCAAAGCAGCAATAAGGTAAAATAAAAATTTCTTCCATCAAAAGGAATGAAATATGAATAACTCAATGAAATCCACTTGTGGACTTTGAAATAGATGGACACAGCCCCCAGAGTGGTGGACATCAACTAGAAAGGCTAAGCAGAGTTGCTGGAAGGAGTGTTCTGAATTTGTCTGAATTTGTCTGACTTTTTAGTCTCTATCAGTATAGTCCTGGCCAGTGGCTGAAGCTTGGAGCAGTCATGCTCCATAAGGTGCTGTTAGTCACTCAGACACTGCTCCAGTAGCAGTTGTTGTGTGCCATAGCTGTGGTCCAGGTCCTTTCTGAAAGACAGGGAAATGAACCCAAGTGCTCTGGGGATTTTTCATGTCACAATTGTGTATATTAACAAGGGAGAGGGAATAAAGTCGGTCTGGAAAGGTAACATCATGTCATGCTTTAGTCAAGTCCACAGTGGAGAGCTAGGACCTTCCAACCCCATGTTCTCTCACTTACCAGCTACCCCTGGGAATTACTGCATTAAAAAAAAAAAGGAGAATTTTCTGATCTATCTTAAGATCAAAATTTCAGACTGTTTTTCCATGTTGAAGCTCCGTTGTGCCTGTAAACTTTAGTTCAATGCAAACCAAGCTACTAACTCACATGAGGAGTTCCAGAGGGAATCCACTGTGCTCAGAGGTAAGAGCAAAATAAAATGGCTGGAACTAATGAGAAAACACTTGGGCTGTGTTCACTGAGGCAGCTGACAGCTAATACACCTGCCTTCTTCTGGAGGGTCAAACTCTGTTAAATACAGCAGAAAATCTTACTGATCTCAAAAAAACCCTTTAGCCCATTTCTCCTGGGTTTTCATCAGCGGAGCTCCAAAATCTCCCTTCTAGTCCATGTATTCCACTCTGGAGCCTGGATTATAGAATCACAGAATTGTTTTGGTTGGAAAAGACCTTTAAGATCATCGAGTCCAATTGTAAACCCAGCACTGCCAAATCCACCTCTAAACCACGTCCCTAAGTGTCACATTTACAGTAGCCTCATGGTGAGACCTTGGACAACATGGGGACAGTGAGAGGGGTTCATGTCTGGATCTGAGAGCTCAGACTCTCCTATATAGAAGTTAATTTCCTTCCATGCAATCAAGAGTTGGAGGTTTCCAGACAGCTCTGTGCAGAGCCTACAAGATTGCCTCTTCCCTCGGGGCACGCTCAGTCTGCAATCTGGAATGGCATCCGCAGTCTGGGGTAACTCAGCCGCAGATGCCAAGGGAGATGAAATATGGGATCCTTTCAGCACCGGTAACCTGAGGGGAGTTTGAGCGTCATACAGAAAGACCTGAGGGAGCAGAAAACTGGAGCCAGCTGTTCTGGCACCAAACCCAGGCCAGAGTCAGAGAAACCACATTGCTGCTCTTATCAACCTACAGACTTATCTGGAATTTCCAATTATTTTCTCACGGCAAGAGTTCGTGCTCTAACCTGAACCAGCAACTCGTCGTGTCATTGCCATTTCTAGTTAACTGAAATAGAGCAACAAGATGTCCAGTTAAACAAAGTCCTGGATTTTTTCCAACACTTAGCTTCAGAACTATGTTAAGAAGCTCTTCAGTGGGTCGGAACTAAAAGAGGCTCGTTGGAAAAATCATAATTAGAATTTATTACAAAGAGGTGAATGGTATTACTTAGGGCAATGAACGAGTGTTTTCCTGGAAACTTGGAAAACTCACAGGAGATAAATTTGTCTGCTATGCAGAAACTGGAAGCATGCTTGGAAGTTAGACTGTCCTAAACCCTGAAGTAATTATTTTAATTACTTAAACACACGTGTGTTCTGCAAAGCTCTGGTAACATCGTAGGGCTTGCCAGCATCGGTGTAAACCAAGGGAAGAAGGTGTGCAAAGATGCTACAAGTGCTGCTGGAAAACATGGAGGACTACAAGTGTGTCATGAGGTTATGCAGGGAGAAAATGAGATGGGCCAAAGCCCAACTAGAACTTAATCTGGCTATTGCCATAAAAGACAATTAAAAATGTTTCTATAAATACATCAGCAATAAAAGGAGAATCTCCATCCGTTATGTGATGGGGGGAAAACACAGTGACAAAGGATGAGGAAAAGGCTGAGGTCCTGATGCCTTCTTTGCCTCAGTCTTTCATAGCAAGACCAGTTGTTCTGAGCTGGGAGGCAGGGATGGGGAGCAGAATGAAGCCCCCATAATCCAAGGGGAAATGCTTAGTGACCTGCTACACCACTTGGACACGCACAAGGCTGGATGGGATGCACCCAAGGGTACTGAGGGAGCTGGCAGATGGTGCTCACCCAGCCACTTTCTGTCATTGATCAGCAGTCCTGGCTAACTGGGGAGGTCCCTGTGGACTGGAGGTTAGCAAATGTGACATCCATCTATGAGAAGGGCTGGAAGTTAATGAAAGGCAGGTCCTGCTTGACTGACCTGATCTCCTTCTATGACAATGAGACTCACTTAGTGGATGAGGGAAAGGCCATATTGTATGAGGTTCAACAAGGCCAAGTGCCGGGTCCTGCACTTGGGTCACAACAACCCCACAGAACACTCCAGGTTTGGGGAGTAGTGGGAGGAGAGCTGCTGGGCAGAGAGGCACCTGGAGATGTTGGTCATCAGCAGCTGAAGATGAGCCAGCAGAGTGCCC
>NW_010332085.1:0-687 GCF_000700745.2 Antrostomus carolinensis
GGGGGGGGGGGGCCTGGGGACAGTGGGGGACACAGGATGTGGTGGCACTTCCCACTTGTGCCACCCTCAGGACACCCAAACCCAGATTGGCATCATCCTGGGGACACTTAGAGACACTTGGGGACACTTGGGGACACTTGGGGACACTGGGGACATTGAGGGGACACTGGGGGACACGGGATGTGGTGGCACTTCTACCTCTGCCACCCCCAAGACACTCAAAATCCAGATCAGCATCATCTTGGGGACACTTAGGGACACTTGGGGACATGTAGAGACACTTGGGGACATTGAGGGGACACCTGGAGACACTTAGAGACACTTATGGACACTTGGGGACACTTGGGGACATGTAGAGACACTTGGGGACATCGAGGGGACACCTGGGGACACTTGGGGACATCCAGGAGACACCTGGGGACACGTGGGGACACAGGATGTGGTGGCACTTTCTGCCAGACACTTAGAGACACTTATGGACACTTGGGGACACTTGGGGACATGTAGAGACACTTGGGGACATCGAGGGGACACCTGGGGACACTTGGGGACATCCAGGAGACACCTGGGGACACGTGGGGACACAGGATGTGGTGGCACTTTCTGCCTCTGCCACCACAGAGACACTGGAAATCCAGATCATTGTCATCTTGGGGACACTTAGGGCCACTTGGGGACATGTAGAGA
>NW_010332085.1:713-1074 GCF_000700745.2 Antrostomus carolinensis
TGGGGACACTTGGGGACATGTAGAGACACTTGGGGACATTGAGGGGACACCTGGGGACACTGGGGGACACGGGATGTGGTGGCACTTACTGCCTCTGCCAACCCCAAGACACCCAAACCCAGATTGTCATCATCCTGGGGACACTTGGGGACATCTAATGACACTTGGGGACAGGGGATGTGGTGGCACTTCCTGCCCCTCCCACCCTCAGGAAACCCAAACCCAGATTGTCATCATCTTGGGGACACCTGGGGTCATTGAGGGGACACTTGGGGACATGTAGAGACACTTGGGGACATCGAGGGGACACCTGGGGACACTTGGGGACATCCAGGGGACACCTGGGGACACGGGGGGACAC
>NW_010332086.1:0-15013 GCF_000700745.2 Antrostomus carolinensis
GCTGTGTTGGACATGAGGGAAACTTCTGGCAACTGCTCTCACAGAAGCCACCCCTATGCCCACCCCCCAAAAAAAAACTTGACATACAAACCCAATACAACTAGTGAATTGGAACAGGTCATGGACTCATCTTGCCAGCCACAGTCAGAAATGTCAGAAAACTATTTCAGTCCATTGTGGGGAATGGAGAGACCAGGAAAGTTTTCGTTTTTCACAGAAGTCAGCCAGGATGAGAATAAAGTTTGCTTAATTGTAAACTCTCAACAGATTTTGAAAAAAAAAAAAATATTTCCAGATTTCCAGCTGTTTCTGAACTTCACAGGAAACCACAGCTGAACCTGGAGCATAACTGAGGGAGGAGAGGTTAGGATCACAGATCCCTGAAAAAAAAAACACCAGAGGCAAAAACTTGCTTGAAATGAGCTCTGTAGTGCAAACTGCTGTGCTCAGCATGTCAGTGGTCCTGTGAGCCCTCAGAGAGGCACATCCACAGGGTCCCTGCTGCACTTCCAACTGCTTGTGAAGCTTCGTGGCAGCACTGGCCATCAGAAGACTCTGTCCCAGATGGTTGGCTTCTGCCAGACCTGCCACAGAAGCTTCTGTGGCTCTTCATGTGATTCAGAAACCACACAGATTTATGAAAGACTTTGTTCAATCCTGACATGCTGTGAGGAAACCAGGAGTTAGTATAGATCTATAAACACGCTCAGAGGGAGCAATTACTTCTGGCATGTGAATGATAGGATCAATACGTATACATTCTGAATAGTCTGCCCTGCATGCTCAGTGCATAGTGGAGATTATTTTTAGCAGTGCAAGTTGTCTGCCAGGGTAGATTTTTCCACCTTTGCTAAAGTTACTTTAGCCTGTGAAAGGCCAGGGGAAAGACATCTGATGGAAGAATATGAATGGAGAGTAAGCTTGCTTCTAAAAGAGAGAAAAAGTTTGGACCAAACTCGCAAAGCTAAAAGCTAGGTTAATTAAAATATTTCATCCTGTCATTCTGATGTTCATGGAAGCAAACCAAAATACTTAATAGTGCCCTTCAGGGTCAGACTGTGCTTTGCTTCACTTCACTTCTAGCTGCCTCTCCCAGTCATTGTTAAGTGCAAGCCTCCAGCTCATAGGGACATCAAGCTTATTAATCAGATTTCAGATGAGACCACATTGTATTGGTCTGGGTCTCAGGATTGTCAAGTGTTTTCTGCTGAGGATTGAGTCTGATACTTGAGATTAATCGTCCATTTCTGGGCATTCAGTGGAAACCCATCCTCCACAGTAATGCTGATAAGGTATCACCAAATGAGGTACAAGACAAGCTGTAAAAGATTAGCTGTATTTCATATTAACTGAAAGCATTTTTTATTAAAGCAGAAGTGCACTGAACAGTGTAGCATGGAAGAGGAAAGTCTTGAAACATGCTCTTCTAATGTCCACGAGTTACCAGCAGCAAAGCTGCAATAGGGAGTTCCATTAGGGTTCTTCTGAATCTATAGAATTTGAGCATTAATTTATTGAAAGTCCTTAGAAAATCTTAAATTGTGTCACCCTGAAAAGCCATACAACAAAATGACAGAAGTTGAAGGCTGTTTGTTGTGACTCGAAGCTGAAGTCCGTATCATGGTCTCAATGACATGACAAAAGAGCAGAAAAGAAGGAAAAAAAAGAGAAGACTGACTCAAACAAAAAAAAAAAAAAAAAAAAGAAAGAAGGTCTATCACATCTGAAAAGGCAAATGTTTGAGAAAAAGACAAAAATAATTCTCAAACCATTTCATATCACAGCTCCTCTATGTCTTCCTCCTCAGGTTTTCCAAACAGTTCTGCCTTTACCACACTGCCATTGGGTGGCTTCTCCTTGGGACAGAGAATGCTAGCAGGAGGTGGCAGCCCTCAGTATATTTGCTCAGATTTAATGTGACCTGCAAGCCATTCTTGCTCTGATATTGTTGACAATAAGAAATGCAGTATAACTGGATACTCCTAGATAAGTGATAGCACTGGACAGTGGGACATAGCCACACTGATGAGCTGAGGTAGGCATAAAAGACAGTGTTGCACCATTCCCAAGAAACAACCCCTGGGCAAAATCACTGGAAATGGATATATGCCAGTCAAGGTTTATTTCTCCAGGTTAAGGAGGGGATTATTTTTTTCCTGGAACAATCTGAGGAAGTATGCAGGAAAAAGAGCTGACCACCAACTGTCACAGGTTAAAGAAGAGGTTAAAAACCCAAGGATAGATACCATCTCAAAAGGACAGACACCATATCAAAAGGATAGATACTATTTCCTTTGCTTCTCTATTCAGCCTCAGGACTCTTGTCTCATTCAGGGAGATTGACTTTAAGTAGGTTAGTCCTGAAAATATACTCTATCTGTCCTGAAATTCAAAATCTGTCTCTCCTTATGTCTGAAAGACATAATTTCTTGCATGTTTCCAAGTTTTTGAGGTAAGTAAAGGAAACTAGACCCTTTCCTGGGCTGGTATTTTTTCCTAGCTCATCAGTTAGCACTGAGAGTCATGATCCTATGGCTCAGCTCTTCTCTGAGTCCTTTCTGGTGTCAGTCTCCTTTATCCACTTATTTGCCTTCTCCCACTTCAAACTCCAGTTCTCCTGTGAGTCCCTCTCAACCACCAACACTGATAGAGCAGTGCTTCAACAGGTGTGCATCAGCTGGGCATCAAAACAGGGATTTTTTAAAGAGAGGACGAGGAATTTCAAAAACATTGTTTTGTTTGGTCCACAGCTCCTTCTGAAATGACACAGTATTATTTCCTATTGTTGTCCTCATAATTTTTTCTTTATTCACACCTATCATAAATTAAACTGGAAACTCATTTCTTCCTCAGAAGTTAAGGGAGAAACAAACAACAGAATAAGGAGTTATAGTTCTGTTTTTTAAAGACTTCATGTGCTTCAAAGGAACAAGAGTCCAGTTCTGCATCATTGGGAGAAATAATTGCCAGAGGCACAACAGACTCCTCTAAGGTTTTGCAAGTACCACTAGAACCAAGAAATCAATTGTGAGCCCTTCCTCATGACATACTGCATCCTCTAAAGTTACTGTAGCTCTTATCTTCTTAAAACATTCCCTTTCTTTGTCTCAGCTGGCTGGTTAGTCGGTCTCCAAAATGCAGACCAAGGGGTGAGCGAAGTGTGGGGGAAGGTCCTGCTGTCCTGTCTGCAGGGCGAGTTATTTCCTCTGATGGAGGGGGAGTGTGTTTGCCAGCTCACAAAATTGTTCAGTGTGGTCTTTTTTACTAAATATTAGTGTAATGCTCAGTATTTTACTGAGTATTCATGACTTTCAGAGGCCTTCAGCAATGCGTAGTACGCAAAGCTGCCAATTCTCATGAGTTTATCACATTATTGTGAGTTTGCTTCCTGAGGAAAAATGATACATTCTGGTTTTGTTACCCTTTTTCCTTCAGAAAGCACAAGCCTTAGAGGCCTCCAGGTACATATACAAACTCAGTTAAATTCAGTCAGAGATATTAAGACTGATGGGGAAGTTGAGGTCTGAAGTCTGGGAGTAGTCCTCAGAGCTGGAAAGAAGGTCTGGGGTAGAGAAGGCAAATGGCCCAGAGAAGGAGACAGGGAGTCTAAGGATGAGGAGGCAGGAAGAGGTATGGGGAACTCACAGAAATGAAGACCAGTTCAGCAATAAGTTTGTCAAATGGACTTGTGTCTGCTGTGGGCATGGGGAGAGGAGGTAGAGGTGAGGACACCAGTGAGTACAGAGCAGGTTTGAGGAGAAATCTTGATAGTTTTAAGTTCGGTGCTGACATATGGAGGGAGATGGAGAATTATATCCCCGGACTCTGAGTGTCAGTCTTCTCCAGCTGTGAAATGCAAGCACAGACTGCATGTCATACCGCATCTGGTGGAGGTCCCTGCAGGTGGGGACATGGCACCCTTGCTGCTGTGGGGGCCTCCACCAACCCCAGGCAAAACAATTAAAAGCACCAACCTTGTGAATTGGTGAAACCCATGTCAAAAATATGGTACAAAAAGGAGCCTTGAGTTTCTCTTCTATTTATGTTTTTTAAAAAACTATGATGACTTTATGCAAAACTACTGTAAAAAATAATTGAAATAATGCTGTTTGCAGACTTCATGATCTCAAGGATAAGCAGTGCCAGAAGCAGGTGAAAATCAATCTTTGGTGACATATATACTAAATATTGCCAGTGTCATATGGAGAAGTAATATCTGAACATGCAAAAACTCTCCATAAGGTGCGTTCAGTAGAGGAGACATTCAAATTACACAAGTAACATTTGAGTTTTCCCAGCTCATGAGTGCTTTTTTTGGCAACAATAGTAGTGTTATTTTAGCTTCATGAGTTCCATGTAAGCCAGTACTGAAGTTAATGAGAGGCAGTATACACTGAGCTGCATAATGACATCTATTTTTACAGTAAGAGTTTGGAGCACTAATGCCCTTTAAGGAGTTTATAGATTTTGCTTAAACTAGGTGTTTATTGCTCAGTCTTTCATATGTTTGAATTTAGCCTCTACAGAATCTACATACACAGTTTTTGTGTATGTATATGTAAGCTTATATAGATGGGTACAATGAAACATTGGTCCATCGGCTTCGAGTGAACTGTAAATGGAACACCACATACTGGTTTGTATAGGATATATGTGAATGACACATGCATATGAAGAGAGAGGGCATAGAAGATTTTATCAAAAAATATTGCTTTTTCATTCTGCTGTTTGTGTTGATGTATACCAGGAATGCATGAATGTGGCGATGGGGTTTGCGGGGGGGGGGGGTTTTTGAGGGGGTTTTTGGGTTTGGTTTTTAAGTTAGTATTTGGGGTTTTTTTGTTTATATGGGTCTTTTTGTATCTAGGTAACTCATTTATCTATTTCCACAGTATTTTGAGTTCTAGGAACTCTTAACTGGTGTTCCATTAGGCACAGGGCTAACTTCACTTTGAACAAATACAGCAAACACTTCCAGTATGCATCATTAATAACTGCATAGCACACAAAATCGTTCTCCATGAAGAAAAGACAGAAGGCTTCTTTAAGTTTATAATATTGCACACAGTTAAATCTTGCAATTGCTTTTATTCAGTAAAATCTTTTGTCTCCTCTGCAGTAAGATATATTCTAGCTTTTATGGCTTAACAAGTTATTAGATAAATAATTACTGAATTTCCATCTATCACTGAAGGCACAGATATGCTATAGATACAGCTGGGACTGGACTGTGTTTATGGAACTGATAGATCACCTTTAATCACTGGGTTCCTGAAGTGACCTTCAGAGATAAATAAATAGGTATCATTAGGTATCTGAGTCTGAAGTCTAGTTTCTAATGGAGAAAACAGAGTAGGTAAGGAATGTCTGGAGAGCAATTAAGAGGAGAGTCACTAAGGTGCTTTAAATTGCTCTTTGAGAGGAAGTTTACCTCGGCAGATCAGGTACAGTGCCTAGGAAAACTGTGAGCACCTAAATAAAGTTAGAGTCCCAAAAAATAGCAGTTGAACTCTGTCTTCTTCCCTATCTTCTTCATCTTCCCGTTGATCTACAATTAGGTGTTTAGGAGTCTAAAGTTTACCCGAATGTGGAGTGATGGCCACCATTTTAGGCAACATCTATCCCTTTCTGTAAAAAAATTATGTTTTTCATTATCCATTCAGTCACCCTGCTACTGGTTCTGTTCCATTAGCACAACCTGTACTTGGGTTGGAAACCCACACCAAAATCATTCTTGAGGTCAGTACAGCAAGGCAGTATCTCCTGACACTGTGTGGATAGGTATGATGACTGCCTGCGACCAAGAGAACTACCTGTATCTATCTTCCTCTTTATCAAACATCCCATCTTCCTCCTTTCCCTCTTTGAAATTTCGTTTATCTCTAATCACAAATTGGAGTACCTCTGGATGCCAACAAGTAAAGGCAGGAGATTTGTGACTCTCCTGCTTAAATTAAAAAAGTTTGGACTGTCCATCAAATTGAAAATGAATTTGCCTAAAGTTCTTAAAATTCAGAGACAGAGATTAATGGTAGATGGTCTTTTGTATCGTTCTTCTCAAGTGGTGCTGTCTGAGATCATCACCTATGATCTCTATTTGGCTTTCAATCACAAACAAAAGCTCACTACTGCACTGTTCCTATTCCTCACATCTGCTTACAAAAAAACCTCTCTGGGCAATGCCTGACGGCTCTTCTCAGATACATAATTGAAGAAAGGGAACCTCTGAGGGAAAAAGGCACTTAGCCATGTTTAACTTTTTGAATTAGTTCCACAGGAGTCTTTGACCCTAAGGATGATCTCAGATATTTCCCAAACAAGATAAATATTCAGGAAGGCTCTTGAAAGTGTTGTTTTTTCTATTCTCCAACCTTCTTGAATTTCCCTCCTAGCTCAGACTAGTCTGTGTCACATTTCATGCAAGTTGTAATCTCCAAGGGGAAAAAAGCACTTAGCCATGCTGTCAGGCTCTTACTTCAAGCTCTCAACATTCTTCTGCTTCCCCTGAGCACTACTGCGTATGTATGAGACTTATAGATATTGTCTGACTAAACAAATCAAACCACCAGCTATCTCATGGGAATTCCTGAGGTAGGCTTAGTCCTCTACTCTTCAAAATGTCAGGAGGGCTTTTAAATATGATTGAAGGTCTGCTAGAAATGCCATCCATGGTGTAGTAGCTTGAAAACAATCAAATTAATATAGGTAAACAAGTTTGATAACTTTGCTCTAATTGGACAGATTTTAGTAACTAAGAAGACATTATTCTAACTAAGAAGTTAGAAAAGTATATATATAAATTTGTGAAATAATACATATACAATTGTATTTTTATATTATGTATACAGTAAATATGTATATAAATAGCATAGTAATGTAGCATAATAGCATACATATTGTTAGAATAGACTATTTCAGTTGGAAGGGACCTACAATGATCATCTAGTCCAACTGTCTGACCACTTAAAGCATGTCATTAAGGGCATTGTCCAAATGCCTCTTAAACACTGAAAGGTTTGGGGCATCGACCACCTCTCTAGGAATCCTGTTCCAGTGTTTGACCACACTCTCAGTAAAGAAATGCTTCCTAACAGCCAGTCTAAACCTCCTCTGGTGCAGCTTTGGTCCTTTCTCATGTGTTCTGTCACTGGATCCCAGGGAGAAGAGCTCAGCACCTCCCTCTCCACATCCCCTCCTCAGGAAGCTGCAGAGAGCAATGAGGTTGCCCCTCAGCCTCCTTTTCTCCAGACTAGACAAGCCCAAAGTCCTCAGCCGCTCCTCACAGGACATGCCTTCCAATCCTTTCATGAGCTTTGTTGTCCTTCTCTGGACACACTCAAAAGCCTTTAGCATCCTTCTTAAATGGTGGGGCCCAGAACTGCACACAGCACTCAGGGTGAGGCCGCACCAACACTGAATACAGCAGGACAGTCACCTCTTTTATCCAGCTGGTTACTCTGTGTTTGATGTGCCCCAGGATGAGGTTTGCCCTCTTGGCTGCCAGGGCACAGCCCTGACTCACACTGATCCTGGGGCTAACCAGCACCCCCAGATCCCTTTCTGCAGGGCCGCTCTCCAGTCACTCCTCTCACAGTTTATACTTCTGCCTGGCATCACTCCATTCTAGGTGCAGAATCTGGGATTTGTTCTTGTTAAATTTCATCCCCTTAATCATTGCCCAATGCTCCAATCTATCTAGATCCCTCTGAAAGGCCTCTTCTCCCTCAGGAGAGTCAACAGCACCTCCCAATTTGGTATCGTCAGCAAACTTGCTAATGGTGCATTCGTCTTCTACAACCAGATAGTTGATAAATATATTGAACAGAACTGACCTTAGAATTGAACCCTGAGAAGCACTGCTGGTGACTGGTCACCAGCCAGATGTAACCCCATTCATTGCAACCCTTTGAGCTCTGCCCTTCAGACAGTTCTTCACTCAGTGCACCATGAGCCCCCTCATCCCACAGTTGGACAATTTGTCCAGAAGGATGTAGAGAGGGACAGTATCAAAAACCTCACTAAAATCCAGAAAAACTACATCCACTGCCTTCACCTCATCCACGAGACAGGTGACCTTATCATAGAAGGATATCAAATTAGTTGAACAGGACTTTCCCTTTGTGAACCCGTGTTGACTGCCTGATTTCCTATTGCTGTGTAAGTCTAATTTCTAGGAACTGAGAAATCTGGGACCTCTAAAGGAAGAATCTATGTGTGACCAAGAATATGTTAAATCTATCCTGAATCACACTCGGAAAAACACCAGGAAGTTAATATGTCTTAAAATACTGTTAATCTGCACCTGAAGTAAAACATAATTTGGTGGATGTTCCCCAGACAAGAAGATTATCTGGGAAAGTGATCCACAGAATAATAGATTGTCTGAAAAAGTATGCATTGATGGATGGTACACAGAACTGTTGTGTTATCAAGTTAAAGAAAAAAGGAACCTTCTGTGGGAAAACCATTTAACCTTGTATATGGATCACATAAGTTAATCACATGAAGAATCATCAAAGTTGACCAAAACTAATATCTTAGGTTGTGTGTATCAGACTCCATGACGCACAGTTAAGTTGTGCAGCCACTGTTTTTCTTCAGAGGTGGGTGTGCAGAATTGTTCATTCATTCATATACCCTACTGTAAACCTGAGTATGTCAGTATTAATTTAGTAATATTAAAGGGAAATACATTTGTTTTGTTGGTGTTTGGTTTGATATCCCACCTTTGACATGGGTCTGTAATTTGGAGGTCACAGGGGGATTTCTTCTGCATTACTTTCATAGTTCTTGCAGACACAGTGGAACTGCATGCAGCACTACAGAAATCAAAAATTTGGACTTATTTTTCTTCATTTCTTTTTTCACTTTCTTTTCTTCCATGCTCAGTTTTTTAGCTATCACTGAGACACAGCTCACAGTTTGTGAAGAAATCTCAAACAGCCTAACAAATGGCATGAGAACAAGCTCTTGATGCAGTACTCTTGTACTCGACATCTCTGCACTGGCAAGCGCTCACAATTCCCCTTGGGCGTCTCTAATTATAATGTATGGTTCATTAAAAATGACAACAGAGTTCATCGAGCCTGCATTCTTGTGATTAATTGCAATGTTCTCCTAATCAGTTGTTGTTATTTATACCTCTGCCTTTATGCAACTGATTATACTGTACGTTTGCACCATTCGGAGAGTAGCAGAAGTGACATGAAGGGCATGTTTACATGGTGCAATGGAGCATGGTGTAGATATGCATGAACCAGCGGTGACCCAAACTGTGTGCTGGCACAGCACAGAGCAGTACTGTGCTAGAGGTACTCGTCTGGGTCTCTGTCTCAGAGCCACAAGGAAGACATGCCAAGCTCATAAGCTCAGCCTCTCAGAAGGATTCCTTAGACTCTATGAAGAGCTGTGGAGTCATGGTGTTTCTGCTTTCAGTTAAGCTCATGCAGTCTCCAGCTGGTGAAAAAACACAGGCAGTTAGGTGCAGTTATTTCTCAGGAGCTCCCTTGGAGTGTTCCTGCCTGTATGTGTGTGTATATATCAGACATTAGATTTCAGTGACCAGAAGCTAAACCTTTAAGCCTCCTAAAAATGTCTTTAAAATAGCCGAGATCCATTGACTAAGCACTGCTGTGTATTAAAAAACCCACTGAACAAAACAAGGCTGTAGTTTGATATATCTTGATTTTACACTTGTCTGCAAATTATTTCTGGTTTTCCTTTTATGATCTCAGCTAAGGTAGCAAGCAATTTTAAAGGCCTGTTATCGGATAACCCAACCTGAGACAGACATCAGTAATCTGATATTTGGAGAACTGCAGAGCAGCTATCTGTGAAGATAAGTTAGTCCCTGTTGGGTACACTGGATGTGCACACCTCATTTTTCAGAGTATTTTTGCATAGAAGCCACAAACTTCCTACATTGTTACAGATCTTGCTTATGTCTTCCTCTTCTTTTAGTTTTCTACTTGCTACACATCTGCTCTGCAATTCTCCTGTTCCTCAGTTTCAGGCTTTTAGTTGCAATCTAATGCTATTTGCACAGCATTATCGCCTGGAGGCCTAAGTCAACTTTGGCAAGCCTCCTATTGGCACATTATCTTAATAACTGATTGGTTTTGTTCTCAGCGAGAGCAATTTGTTCCAACAACTGGGATTCATCCCACTATTTTAGCGAGTACACAGCTACACTCTAGCACAAACATTAAAGGTCAAGATCTTTGAAAATAGAAAGGGAGGGACCACCAGCATTACTGCCTCCAATCTGACAGCTGCAGGCAACCATGGGGTAGCTGCCTAGTCAAAACTGCATACCCACACCTGACCCCATCATCACAGAACCTTGCTCCTGAGGGCAAATTTACATTTTCAGACTTCTGACTGAAGTTTTTGAGCATCCAAGCACCCCCACCAGCTCCAAATATTTAGATTTTTTAGCCTGACAGTTGTTAGAACTTTGGCCTACACTGCAGTAGGTACCACAGGAAAAACCATGCAGGTAGGGACCTGCAACTTACTGCATTAGTTCACACACAGCAATGGGAATTAAGGTTGCAGAAAGCATGCTTATCTGTAATGTACTTGTTCTTCAGTATGTGCAAAGTATGTCCCTAATATGACGTGCATTTGTATTTGTCAATACAAGAATGTATTTCCAGTTTAAGCAAGGTATTTTAACTGCCTGGTAAGTTTCCAAAAAAAAAGCTCCAGACAAACAAAAAATGCTGCTCATAAGCAACAAAAAATAGTTTGTGGAAATTACTTTGTCATCACATGCAATTTGCATTTTTAAAATGTGTCTGTGAAATTTTACAGTCATTTGCATTTCAAGTCAGCAATTAGATTAAAAAAGCCCATGACTGCAGCTGTGACAAGTACTCTGTTGTATGAAAAAAAACATAAATAATCCTCTTGTCCTCCAGTAACAGCTCTGATGAGACTGAATTTTAGCATAGCGCTCAACTTTTTCCTCTTCAAGGTTGCTTTCAACCTTGATACTGTATAACGGGAAAACCTAAAAGAACTGGAGTCCAAACAAGATATGTATTTAATAATACAAATCGCTCTTGGTATTGCACTTGACCCTTTACAGAGCATCTTTTCAGGTGCCATTAGGATCAGCTGTAGAGCCCCAGGGCCACAGAGAGGATTTTCCTGGCACACAGATTAGGATGGCATCCCATCAGCTCCATTATCCTTCAGATGAAGGTCTCTGGGGATGGACATCCTTCAGCTCCCCCAGAGCTAGGAGCACATGCCCTCCTAGGAAGGAGAGCCAAGGACAGACACTTTCTTCCCCACCTGTCTTGATGACAAAGACAGAGACTTTGAGGCTTTGTTTAGCAAAAGTTTACAAAAGAGCAGGATTGCAAATAAATATCCCCTCTTTTTCCCAGCTTCCTCAGCCCTCAGTATAAACACTGGCAACTTTCTTAAAGAGGTGACTCCAGCTTGTCCTGAGCATAGCAGTCAGTCCATGACACCTTTGGAGAGTAATAGATATTTGTTGTAGAGGGGACTGACACTGACAATTCAATTTTCAACAGCTGCTCATGGATCAGATCTCTGTGTTAAGCAACCTTGGTCTTTAGCATTGTCTTCAAGTTCTTTCTGTCCCATGAAATAAAGCATCTTCCCCTTTCACACAAGAACCAGCAGATCATGACTGACTGTGGGATCACAACTTGTCTTAGAGCTTGAATGGGAACTGATTTTTGTCAGGGACATTTTAGAAATCAGGTTTCCATGCAGCCCTGAAAGTGGAATATCAAAAAAAAAGAAAAGGAAAGGGCAAGCAATTTTAGTCATTTTAGAAAATGTCAGCTACCATTCAGTGGTGGGTTTTAAAACACATCTCTGCATCAGCAGAAAAAAATCTCTGAAATAGCCCCACTCCAGTGGGCTGCTGGCAGCTCTTGCAGGGCACAACCCATGCTGGGCAGCCAGAGGTACCAGCAATTTGTTAAAAATGAAGTGCATTGCTCTGCTCTGTGCTTGGTTGCTGCCATTGCTGCTGGTTTTCCCTGGGTGGTTATTAAGCATGACATTTGTGAGCAGTTTTTATGCTTAGCTGAGCTGGCAAGAGTAGGCGCTGCGGTTTGCCGCAGCCCAGTCCCGAGCACCTTACTTCACTTGCGGACGATGGTTTCAGTTTCAAACCCCAAGACAATTCAGTGTTTCAAGTCTCTTCCTGCCAACATTAACGCTCACATCATAACAGAGGTGTGTTAGGGCTGAGCCCCAGGACCTCATGAAGGAAATGTGGCACCTTGGAAAATACCCATCATCTGTCAATATCTGGTTTTCTCTGCGCTTCAAAAGTCGTTCTTCCCTTGTCAGTGGAGCTGGATGAAAGATACAGAAGCCTTGGTGTCTGTTATTCATCAGTAAGCTGAAATGCAAGCTCTCCCTTCACCTTTAATTCACAGTTTCTCCTTCCCTGTAGTATATGTTAACACAAATTCCTTTCTTTGCATCAAAAGGCAAGTGGACAGCACAGGGAAAAAAAATTAGAGACACAAAGAACACTGAAAACAAATTATGAGCTAAGGGCTGGGCAGGGGAAGAGACTGACAATGCTTATTGGGAGAATGTGTCCAAACAACACAAGAGAGGATGTGATCAGGAGGAATAAAGACAGTAAGAACAATATATAACATTTTGGTCATTTATGATCCAGAAAGAGGGTTATTATTATTTTTTTCTGCAACAGATGAGAGAAAGGCTAAGATGGTGGTCAGGGGAGAGAAGAGCACGATGTGACTAAAAATAACTGAATGTGTTTTAGCTCAGCAAAGGGAAGGTTGAGAAAGATGTGATTTCTCTCTAGAAATATATCAAAAGAGCAAATACCAGATGGAGAAGGGCTATTTGAGCTAAAGGGCAATTTTGGCAAAAGAACAAAAAGGGGGAAAAATCAGCTATAAATACATTCAGCCTGGAGAGCTTTCTAACCCTCTGAATGGAGGAAGTCTGCAGCGTCCTCTTGACTGGAGCCACCGGGGCAATCTCTGGGACTTAAAGTAGAGTCTGATCACTGCTTGAGAAGGGGTGAGTGACAGGACTGTCTGGCTTGGACAAGGCAGGATGCTCCTAATGTTCAGGTTGTGCTCAAAAAAGCCAGCAAAAATGGAAACGAGTGGAGGATTTGCTAGCAGCCTTTTGTTTAGCTAGCAGCTATCAATAGGACTGAGTGCATGGAAAATTTCCACAGCTAGCTATCAGAACCTCATCCAGCCACCCCCCTGAAGCTCTTACCTTTACAATCACTTTACAATGGAAAACTGCTTATCTGTGAAGACAATGCTTCAGCAGTCATCAAGAGTTTTTCTTATTACTGATGAAGCTACTAAATATACTTTTCGAGATCATTTGCCATGCCAGCCAGCATTGAACTCCAAATGGGCCACCTAAATATTAAAACAAAATTCCTCCAAAATGGCTACTTTATCTGCAGTGTGAGGGTAGCCCCCCTTGCCTTCTCACCTTTGAAGTTCGCAATCTTTTCGGTTGTGATTTCTCCATCCTCATTTAGATCTGTAGTAACTCACCCTCAGACTGCTGGACTGGTGTCAGCAGGCAGGAAGCAGTATGAGAATCAGGCCCTGTTTTTACTTTTGCACATCAGAAAATGGTTTCTGGCCAGGAATTCTTTGCTTCCTGAATCAGAGATGTCCCACAGCTTGGGCTACAGTAAGCTGGTGCATCAGGGTCAGCTCTTAGATAAGGTTTTGTTTTCAAAAATGTAATATGTCTATATTATTATTAAAGAACAATAATACTGTTAATATTAGGATATATCAACATTTGCGGCTATTGCGATTTCAGATTTCAGTCCTCTACTGTATTTTAATCTTTCCCATAGATTCCTTAAGTTCTGTCATTTTTGTGTGTCGTGAATTTTATGTAATCAATTAAGATGTAAATTTTCCATCAGCCTGGCTAATATTAACTTCGGGTGGTATGCAAAGCCTGTCAAAACCTCTGAGAGATTTTCTGTTGACTATAATGGGCTTTGGATCAGGACTCTTAATAGCAGTCATTTGCTTGAATCTATTCTAGTTTAATGAGTGATTAGCAGGTTTTTTCCTGCTCTTTACCTAACAGTTGATAAACCGGAATCCATGAGGAGCTGTGTACTAAATAATGGTATGATTTTACAACCTTCAAATTGCTTTAGAAAAATAGATTTATAAATCATGCACATAAAAGTAAAGGTTATTGACAAATTCTCTGCTATAAAAGAAGAAGCTTGCTGTGTTTTATGTGAGTCTCTTAACAATAAAGTGTTACCTACCATGGGACGCTGTGAAAAATCAGATCTTTATATATCTTGGTGTCTTGGGTACCTCTCCTTTCTGTTTTCTTTTATTTGAGGTAATTTACATATCTTTGGTACTACAGCTCAAATTCTTGTATCTTTTAGGACAAGGTTGTTGTTTAAACAACAGCTCTTTGTGCAGGAAGAGAGTTGTGCGAAGAAAAAAGCCTTTGATTTTCCAATTACTTGTTATTTTTTAAGTCACCTTCCAATCCAAGCAACGTTTCTAACATTGAAAGATACCAGCTATCAGGATTTGTACTACTCGACCTTTCATGATATTTAGGCATCTGGCTTTCTAGCTCAAATAATCAAGATGATAATTAAACCTACGTCTTTGTGAATGTCAAAACTGTCATCTGCATTCAGAATGTTACAGGTCTGCAAGAAATGATGATCAAGAGAAATTTAACATCAGTGAGGTCATTAAGAAATTTTTCCAGCATTGGCTTCACCAAAAACTGCCTTGTCAAAGCAAATGAGATCCATACAAGTATGCTATATTAAGTGCACATGTAGAATACCTAATCAGTGTCATGATAAACTAAGAACACTTTGCAAATGTAATAATTGATGCAGTTTTAAATATCCCTCAAGCAGTAGTAGCAGGTTACGGTTATCCTTTAGATTGTTTCACTATTACTACTGTGCACTATGTGCAGTTGTATATGCATTTATTACACAGATTAATTT
>NW_010332086.1:15040-19856 GCF_000700745.2 Antrostomus carolinensis
AACCAACAAAAAATCTCGATGTTTCAAATTAAATAATAAAAAAATAAATGGTAATTTGAAAACAAGTTAATGATGCAGTAGCTTCCAGCTTAGAATAAGGGAAAGCCAAGAGTGTGAAGTTAAATGGAAAATGTGTATTAAAATTGTTCCCATTTGCAAATGAAGTCATGTCATATTTTTCTAATCCCAATAAGCCATCAGAAGTTATTTCCCAAAAGCCAACATGATCCTGAGTTTCCAGCCAAAGTTGCAAGCCCGTACTTGGCTCTCACCAATACTGAAGAGGAGGCAAGTGAGACAGCATTGATCATGATGTGTGGTCACTTGCATCACAAGATGTCTTCTGTCATCTGAAACTGAAACAGTCTAGTCCAAAACATTATAAATCTAGGCAAGTGTAGAAATTACTTCCATTTCTCTAGCATTATTTCTCTCTTGTGCTCAGTGCCACATGCAAATCTCACACACGGCAACTCCAGCTGTAGAGCACTGTGCAGCAGCACACACAGTTCCCTCTGTCATTGCTCACAAGTTTCAATGGAGGTTGGTTTTGCAGCTAGTCAAAGAATTAAAACTAAAATGTTGTCTTAGAACTCCAGATGTGGGCTTTAAATAGCCCTCAGGATGCTAGTATGTATTTCCATTGGTCATAAGTAGAGTCTACAATGACTGAGGAACTAACTGGGTGCCTCAGATGAGTGTGCCATGTGAGATGGAACAAATTCAGCCTGTGTGTTCCCTGCAGCAGCAGGGGAATTAGACAGCTCTAAAGGGCACAACAGCACATACAGAGTGCACCTGTCCAGGAGCAGCAGCAGGAAATACAGATCTTGGGGAGAATCCATGCTTTGAAGGTACTCACAGATGTCTGCTTGGCACCCAAAGCCTTTTCATGACAGGAGGCTCCCCTCAATCTAAGATGCAGTGAGATGTAGTGCTTTTGTCAGCTCTTTACATCAGAGGCAGATGCCTAGAGTGCACACCCAAAGGGTGCTCTGGGTCATGTCTCAGGACTGTTCCCAGCTGAGCTGGGAATTTCCATCAAAACTCTCCAGCTGCTCAGACAAGAAGAAAGACCTTTAAAAGCAAGAGGAGCACAAGTGCCTGACTCCAGTCTAGCTCTCGGGCTGCCTGCACTGGGAGATTTACTGTGTGCTGGTTCCTCCTCCCACAATTGTGCCTTTCACATTAAATGTCCCCGGAAGGAAAAAGATGGAAATACTTCATTGCTAGCAATTTTAAATACTTTTGCATCTACCTATATTACTGGTGTTTTGGACTGCAACTCTTAAGAGTAGCCTCAGGCAGGAAGAATTTTGTACCAAATTACTTCTGTCCCTGTGGATTAAATGTATAACCTGAAGCAAAATTTGAGCCTGGGAGTACAGAGAGAGGTTCTTAATTGCCTGGCAGCCTGCAAATTCCCCTTTTTCTAGTAATTTTCAAAGGCTGGGAAAATGGGGTCTCTAGTGGCAGCGCTGGCATTTTAGATGGAAGAAGTGTGAAGCAGTAGTTAGTTGTTAGACTAATATAGCATCTGATCCGTGAGACACTTTCTAACAAGCAGAAGATCTAATGGTACAGCTGAGCAAGTCATCACTTGGCAGCACACGTCTGCAGGCTTGAGCTCTCAGTAACCTGTAGATGGGTGGCTAACCTGGTGCAGGGGTAATGTAAACCCTGACCTGTGATATGGATGAAGGATGGAGGAAATGGTCAGGGGACTACTGCTGAATGGATTTAAAGTCATTAGAAAACTCCCCATGCTCTGTCCCAGACTCCCAAGTACATTCATACAAAAAAGCATCAGCACCTAGAGACAAGTGTGCTAACTCTTGAAGGCTAGAACATAAACTCAAATATATTTAAATACAACTTTAGAATGAACAACGTAAAGACTACCATAATGTATTGTAGCCCTGAGTATACAGGCTGTTTGCCAGTGTGCCTTCTGTCAGCTAGGATAATAGCTACTTTGTCTCCAGGTTTTTGCAGCAGGAGCAGTAACATCTGAAAGAAGCCAACTGCTGGTGGTAGACTGGGGGATAATCCAGAGTTTAGCCTAAGGCTCCCTCTGGAGTCAAAGGAGACAGATCGGTGCCTTCAAGGAGGGATTCTGAGCAGGGACTTGAGTGGCTTTGTGGGGCTCTGTCTAGGGAAAACCCAGGGAGATGCTCTCCCTGCGCGCCACTGGAGGTATGCCAGTGCAGGGGCAAACTTGGCCTGAGCAGCCACTTTCTGGGTTTTCCTTTGTTTCCAGCAGAGAATGAAACCTGCTAATTTAAATTAGGCTGCCAGGCTGGAACAAAGGCATATTGCATATCACATTGCAAAGGTAGGGGACATCGTCCAAACACATATTGTGCTTGCTTAAGCATTACCTAAAGTTCAGTTAATTAGTCAGTAATTTAAACTCTAGCTGATTTTAGGGGCAGTAGTTTTTCTTTTTGTATTATTCCTTCTCTGGAGACATTCAAAACCCGCCTGGACACCTTCCTGTGTGATCTCATCTAGGTGTCCCTGCTCCAGCAGGGGGATTGGATTAGATGATCTTTTGAGGTCCCTTCCAATCCCTAACATTCTGTGATTCTGTGATTATATATCCCATTCACATGGTTTTAGTTCTCAGGTATGACAAGTGATCCTGTACACTGGGTACACTGCCAAAGGGTTTGATTTTCAGAAGGTGTATATCTGAGTCCACAACTCAGACCCTCATAAGCTATCACCACGTAAACACCCAAAACCTGCAATAATTTCAGAAAAGCTCAGACCCTGTATTTGGAGGATCTTGAAGGCACTTAGGAGAGACTCTTTGTTCAAAAACGGTTCAGAGAAGCTTTGTGATTCCCACTGCTTTTAGTTTAGTTTTCAGCTGTCTGACATACTTCTGCAGCAGGTAGCATTTGCTGTTGGGACTCAACAGATAATAGATGTTACTCATGACCTGGGAAGTGTTGCTAAAACTGAGCAGAAATGTGCTGAAATCAGAGGGAGCTTTTCTGTTGTCTTCAAAGGCTTTGCAGTCATATCTATGGTACTGAGTATTTTATCTACTCCTAAAAGTTGTGACATGTATCATTGGCTACTATGAGATGTAAGCAAGTGTGTGACAGCTTGTTCCAATGCAAAGCATGGCAACTGGGTGTAAAGACAGTCTACTTTCCAAATCTTCAGGGTTTTTTTCAGTTTTGGGGGAAGGTGTTAGTGAACTACTGTCAAGATGACTTGAAAAATTCCCTCTTGGAATCTGTTTGTATCCTGACTCCTCTAAAATAACTTACTAATACTTATCAATAAAAAGTGTAATGAACACAATTAGCATTCCTGTTACAGTTAGCATAGCTGGAGAAAGTTTTCTTCTCAAAGTTTGGTTTTGAAATATTTATGACTTGATTAATGAAACTATTTAAATAAACAGGACACCACTATCTTGTTTTAGTATCAAAAGCTCTTTTGCCTCCCGGGCAGGTGGAGCTTTCATAAAAGGAGAGGACAAATTTTTTGCTCTTAACTGGCAATGCCCCAGCTTGAAGAGAGGTTCCTTTGCTGTTAAGTATCTTGCTAATTCAAAGTATCGTGCTAATTCAATGGATGTAGTTTTTCCCTATTCCTTAATCTATCATAGAAAATACTAGGAAATATAGTAGTTTAATGCTTAAGAATCACTTTTGCTACTTGTGTGTCAGTAAAGAAAATGCTTTAACATTTTTTTCTTTAAAATTGTGTAAGACTATTACATGATATTTAACATGTAGTTAGATATTAAAATTTAACCAAACACAGAGTCATCACATTCCCTCTATCCCCAGGAAAAAGCAAACAATTAATCTTTAAATCCTTTTTAATAAATGAATATTCATTCATCAATATTTTCATAAAGCATCTCTTAATCATTCCATTTTACTATTCTTTTTTTTTTTTTCACTGTTGAAGAATACAAAAAATACATAGATGTACTTTAAGCAAAAAAAGACTGGTTTTTAGTTTATCTTTACAATGGGATGAAAACAACTTCGAGTTAAACCACCATAATATTTCTACTCTTTATTGACCCTTTGGGCTATAACACAATATAGTCCCAGTTTTCTTTTTTTTTTTTCTTTTAATGCCTTTTACAAACAAGTGATGTGTAAATGTTATTTATAGTAGTGTTGAGTTAGAAAGGAGTTAATTATCTCTGAAATATATTACTCTGGTGCAATTTGGTTGACATTACCATTTTTAGTCTTAAAGCCATAAAATTAAAATCATATACTGCAGTGAGCACACAGGGGCATGAGCCAGAAAATGGGAGGTCAAGGCAAACACTGTTCTTAACACATGATTGTGTGTGTGTGTGTGTAAGAAGTGGTGCTATGACTGGACAAAGGGAATTGGCAAAAAAAAGGCACAAAATGCATGTTAAAGATGAAGAGTTAAGCTTAAGTGAGATTTTCCTGGCTTTTTTCACGTCAAACTAAGACTAGGATCTGTTCAAGGTTCAAGCTGCTTTTGCCCCATAGAACTCAACTCAACTGATGAATATGAAATCTTGTTAAAAAGCTGAAACGTGCAACTGCCCACTTTTTGCAATTAGAAGAAAGATGGGAAGCACGGTTTTGTGAAAGGCTCTGCAGATGGGGAGCATGGTTTTATGAAAGGGGCTGCAGTAACCCACTGCCCTCCAGCAGTGAAAAGGTTAAGTGAGGGAGAGCCCTCAGAGACTCAATTCTCTTGCCCATGCAGGGTCCCGAAAACGCACATTGCCTCTTTGCTCTAGCCAGACAGTAGTTTTCCCTCTAATTGGAAATCTGGGCTGAAGCTACTGGAGAAC
>NW_010332086.1:19884-20685 GCF_000700745.2 Antrostomus carolinensis
CAACTCAGAAGTATCTTCTTATTTAAGATCTGTGCCTGACCACAAGATTTCTAGGAGCTGGGACATGAAGAAAAGAGAGAACCGCAATTAAATCATGAGGACGGGACCACTGTCTTCTTGAATCTAATTTTTCAGGATAGTTCTTTAGGGAATTTACTGAAAGACTTGCTCAAAGATCATTCCATTAGGGTAATTTTTCTGAAGCAAAGCCTACCATTTTTAAGTTTTATTAAAATCGGATTTTTTGTTGTTGTTGTTTAATTATATTTTGTTATTAGGATAAAAACTTGGGAGGGCTTTTCAACAATTCTACCAAATATGTACTTTGGGATGATGTTAATTGTTTAGTTACTTTTATTATAACGATGACAATGTGCTCTATAATCCCTTCACAGTTTGAAGAGATATTAGAGAGCTCATAATACACTGCTGTTTACCAATGGGATCTAATACTGTGGAGCTTTTAAAAAACAAGTTTTTCTGCTCCAGCTATATAAGGGTTTCTTTGAAGCTCTTCAAACTGTATAGTTGTCTGCAGATACAGTGTTTAAAAACTGCAGCTCCAGCCACTTTGCACCACTGCCAAGGATGCAGCAGGACTGCAGTGCTGATCCTGCACAGGCTGGCAGCCGGGGTGAGGGTGAAGGCTTCCAGCTGGGGATTGCACTGCAGCTTTCCTGCAAGGCAACTGCGTGGAGCCCACTCCTGTTCAAGGAGCAGCGCCAAGAACAGGGTTGCAACACAGACTTCGCAACCCAGGTTCATCCGCGCTGAATTTCAGCCCAGAGCAAAGTCTCACGG
>NW_010332086.1:20716-23335 GCF_000700745.2 Antrostomus carolinensis
CATGGCAGCAACACACTTATCATTGCTCTACTTACAGATAAATCAAGTACTAGTGAGAACACGGGTCTTTACAGAGCCAAGGCAGCCTTTTCAGTTCCATCCCTTTTTGGTGTTTTTGGTAGATGCATATCTATACATTTTTCTCCCATAGACGTCTCTAACTATCATCCAAAGCTCTCTTTCTGCCAAAAATTCCCACTGATGTCCAGAGAAATTCTACATGCAGAGAACTGGCAGGGCTAAGCCTGAATTATTTTTTTAATATCTATTTATGCTACTGTATTTGTTGTTACTTGAGAATGTACATGATAGAAACACTTTACAAAAAATATATCTTCTTTTCTTTAGAAAGGTTTAGTTCTGATAAATAACAAATCAAGTTTACAGATCTGAAATCGGCACACCTTGACAACTACAATCTACTAGACTGAAAAAACTGGGAATTCTGGTGAGGGGATGAAAACCAAAGTGGTCATATTTGCATGAAGAGTATGTTAGAACATAATTAATGCTGAAACAAAGCATACTGTTTGCTGTCTCTTATGATCTGTGAGAACTAGCTTGAGAAGTGTACATGTATATACTTTCAGTATATAAATAAAATATGAAAATGCTCCATTACTGAATCAAAGTATCGGAAGTGCTCTATTCGCTCAATTAAGAGAATAAAAAGTTGTAACATCACAGAAACAAAAATATGACATAGCATGCGGTCAGGATAGCAAGCACAGGGAAGAAAAATATTGAGAAAATATATGCATATTATGCAAATATATTTTACATTAACATACAATGTTATAAGAATATTACATAATGTGAATGCAGGTTTAAAAAAGGCTACAGCTAGGTGGTTTCATGTCGAAGTAGCAAATAACCTGAGACATCTTCTATGCTTTCACTGGAATAACAATCTTCAAATCTACAGCAGATGTAGAACACATTGAAAGTAGTTGAATTCTCAGCTAAATTATAATAAAAATGTGCTGTTCTCTTTCAAAATGACATGGCAGCTGGAACCAGTCCAAGGGAAGGAAAATGTGCTGTACATTTACAGTACTTACAAAAGATTCATTTCACTGTTGATGGACACTTAAAATGCTTGTTTGAAATATTATGAACGTGCATATGTCTCCAAAGACCTAGAGCAACACGCCCATGATCAGCTTGCTTATTGCAGAAGAGAAAGCAAGAGATCACTAAAAAGGATACCGATCCAGGACCTATATATGTTATGACATATATAAAACCAAGAAATTTTAGCAAAGAAAAACAAATTTGGCTTGATGAAATCGTAGTTGATGGATCTGCAATATAAATAACCTAATTTAAACTTACCAGTGTAACTCTACAGCTTCATGGTTAGTGTGTATGGCAGCATTTACAATGTTACTAAATACTGACTTTATACACGATTACAGCTGTTTGAAAATTTCTACGACAATCAAAGTTTTGCAGCGACAATATACAACGCTTACTTTCTCAAGGCTTGTTGTTCTGACAACACCTGCCTGTCGATTTAAAAGGTTCCTCTGAAGTGCATTCTATGTTACAGTGTCCATAACCGCAGAACATGTGTACATGTCTGTGTGCATACATACACTTTTGCTTTGCTGTGTGTGCTTTTAAGTACACACAATTGTTCGCTATATGTATTCACACATACATGAGTATGGTCTACATAGTAAAAGTTCATATATATATATATTTTTATATATAAATATATATATAAACTCTGCAGGCAAGTAGTACTTCACTTGTTATAATTGAAGTCCTTTAAAAAAGTTCAGTCACAATTCAGTTAACATAGTATAGCCAGTAAATTAAGTTGAAAAGAGAAAATGTGAATGGAAACACCATTCTTGACCATCTGTCAATGGCATTCACATCTGTTAGATCAGGGATTTTTATTTTCAGTTGCGAAGACCTTCTTCGTAAATGGGCCCTCTTGCTGTGGGAGCCTGTTCTTTCTGACAAACGCCGTCCAAGGCTTTCACGATGTGAGCTTTGTTTTCTGTACTGGATTCCTGAGTTGTCAAAGGATATTGTTGAATTTCGGGCATCCGTTATGCTGGTGGTGACCTCGTTGCTTGCCACCTCATTGTGAATTTCAAGGGATGTTAGCAGAATGTTTCCATGGGTGTCCACCTATGGGGCAAAAATAGAAATGTAAGTTGTTTCAAAAGACTTGACATGTATCAGCAGAATGCAGGAGTATTTAAATCTCCAAACCTATACATATTTTTAAAAAGCACCTATTCATTTAAGCATGGGATAATCTTCGAAAAGAATGACAATACTCAGCTGCTTAAAATTAAACAAGTACTTAAATACTTTCACAGAGTTGTCATCATACTACCAAAATCCAGTACAAAACAATGTTTGGCAAAACCAATCATTTTCCTCTCCCTCTCAACCAGTCATGTTTTAAAGAATGGTGTAGGCCAGTGAAATCTCTGCATTGCTGGCAATGGGGGGAGAGGATAAGGGATGGATTCTCTCTCTCCTACAGTAGGAAATCAAAATAAACTGGACTAACTTTTTTCTATCTGGGATTTAAACCTAGAATAAAAAAAATGTCTGTGAAGTTTGCTAAAACCACAAGAATAGTTCTGACCTGCT
>NW_010332086.1:23348-62385 GCF_000700745.2 Antrostomus carolinensis
TTGTCTTACATATTTCCTTCCAAAGTCATTTGCACAGTTTTCCAATCATGGCAATTTAGGGCTTTTCCTCCTGGGTTAATCTTAAAGAGCAATGAACTTAGACATGGAAGAAAGCTGCTGAACTGAGGAAATAGGTGGCACTCTTCCCTTCCACCTCTATATTCAAGAGCACAGTGAGCATGGGTGAGCAATGTGATGCCATTTTCAGTAATTACAAGGAACATTCTGATCATTTAGAGTCTTTAACAAATTCTGGGCCAGACTTCCCAGTCCCCTTGAGTAGCAATAGAGGAGGAGCAGCACAAAGCTGGGTATGGCTCCTTCAATCCAGAAAAACTTCCAGTTCCCATGAGGAGCGCTGACAAGAAGTCCTAAACGATGCTGTCTCAGTATTTGGTAGCTTCAGTGGTGGGGCACCACATCACCTTGTGCCCCATGCCCTGCATGCTGGAGGACAGGCAGAGAACACAGCTGATGCAGGGATCAGCTCCAACTTCCCTATCAGTTTTTGGGAAAGGAAAATGACAGCTGAAGGTAAAACAAATGCTCTGTGCTGGGTATTTTCAGCCAGTTAATGCATGTGTGACTGTTCAAGTTAACTCAATTCCCCAAGTCATAAATAGATAGTGAACCATGGCATAAAGGATAATTTCCAGGTTTACGTATACAATTTATTCATACACAATTCATCCTGCAATTAATACGTTTTTCTAACCTGACACATGATCTGTGTTAACTGTGCAGCAGTTGAATGCCTCATCCTAGAAGCATCTGTTTAAAAGTGGTTGAGAAAACACACTACTGTCACAGCCTTTTGAAGTTTGTACAGTCATCTGATACAAAGATTTTGCAAGCTTTGTGTGATGCATTAGAAGTATGTGTAGCGATGTGTCTGTCCATATGCATTTAGCTGTTTTCAATCTTGTTAAAATTCTGTAAAATGGATATTTTTTTCATCAATTATTAATGCTACAGCTTATCTTTTCTTTGTGAAAAAAATATGATAGTACATCAGTAATGCTTTGCCAAGCTTCTTGCAAATGGAAAAATAATATAAAAGGCTATGAATGACATAAAGGCAAGTAGAAAAACAAATCCTAAGGTATCCAACAAATCCTGCTCTTTTAGGCAACAGTACCTTATGCTGATAAGTGCCTATAAATAAAAATAAACAACGTGAACCAAAATAATGGGGTGGAGAATCCTCAGTGGTGATTAAGAAGAATTTATTGTCCCCATGGCAGAAACCCATTGGGTACAAAAGTACGAGCTTGAGGGTTGTAGAAATGAGTTCATGCTGTTGAGCAGTATCTGTAACCAGGGAATACACACAGTTGTAAAATACAGCCATGGATATGATCACTACTTAATAGTGGTCTCTGAAAAGAACCAATTCAGTTTTCTCTGGGGTTTTTTTGTTTTGTTTTGCTTTTGGTTTTTTTTCCCCACAAAGAGTACAAATTAGGATCAGGATTTGTAACAGCATTGTGTAAAATATCTCCACAATCTGGATTTTCCTTACAAAGCTTAAAACTAAATCTCTCATCCAGGCCCCCATGGCATCACATGTCATCTCCTTTCCCATCTCCTCCCAGGCTCTAAGAAATGTCCTTCAGCTTACTAAAAATGCCCCAGCAAAGACCATTTTGCTCGCTTCACCTTGCAAGAAGCACTGCCTTCCCCTTGCAAGTCTCTACTCCCTTTCCTTCCACCACCACAGATGCCAGCTGCTCTTTCCCTCAGGGCGTCCTGATCTCTCCTGATTGTGTCTGCCGCCTACATATACACAGGCATTAGCCCATCCATGGGTACTTTGTCCTACACTGAGCCTAGATTTTCCTAAACAAGGTGTTGGCTGAAAGCTTGTATTCTGGAGGGTACCCCTATGTATTCAGGCTTCTCCTGCCCAAGGAATTAATTTTATTCAAGCTATATCATTGCACTGCATAGCCTTCTTCACCTTATCTTCCAACCTTACATGCCATCCTAATGTGGCTTCTGCCTCTGATTTGTCAATGATGCTGCCAGTTTTCAGTGCCTGTCACTGCATCTATAAATCAAACTAGAAAGGTGGTCAAGAAAGTTGCAATGTTTGTGGAAATGCTTTGAAGATACCATTATGTCCTATGAAGTTGCATGACAGCACATCATATTTTCTCAAAATGTCAAATAAAACATATTTGGAAACATACTTTTGAAATGTATCTGTTTGTTAATAGAGCAACAGACTTGCAAGTCAAATACAAGGAAGGAGCAGATGGAGAGAAGAAGGGGTCTGCAGAAACTGAAATCAGGCTTCTGGCCCACAGAGATCTATTCCTGCAAATTGTATTGATTCCTTCAGAGATTTTGGATAAACCACCTAAGCCCTCAACACCTTTAAAGCAAATATGTTAATGCTTTGTGACAACTTCGAGGTGATGTTGTAAGTATGAATATTTAATGTATGCAACATGTTAAAAAGTATCTGCACATAAGCATGACTTCTGAATTATTTAAATTATTTTAATAAATGTACACAAGTTCTCTCAATGAATAAAGAAGCAAAGCAATAATGGCAGGGTATCCTGTGCAAGTTGACTCATGTTGGCCTGAATATACAGATAAAGTAAAATCTTCCATGAGTGAACGTAAGTGTTGCTCAGTGGCTCCAGGGAAAATGTTACCCCATATGCAGATATAGGTGAAGAAAAGTAGCTGAACAGATTGCAGACAGTCATGGCGACACATGATAAACAAGGCCAATGTCTTTAGTAAGACTTTGGTTTTACTTCTTATGAGCTTTAGAATGTAATTTTCTCACCTGGCTCAAAAATGTCATTGTCTGCATACCAGAAATTCTCCCCAAAATGTAAATGCCAGGCTTTGCTCTCGAACCTTGTTAGAAATTGGATGACATTGTGGATTTGACTAATTTCCCCTCACTCCTTAACATTCTTCTTGAACTTAAATATTTCTCCTTTTTTGCCTTCTCTGCCAACCCTGTGCCTCCATACTTCTTGTAGCCTCCTTTCTGCCCACTATGGCTCCACATGAAGACATTCATTCCCATTTCCCCACTGTAGTCTCCACTGACGGAGCTCCCATCTCCTCCCTGACACAAGCCAGGGCTGGTTGTTTCCACAGAGTGTTTCCCAGTGAGCTCATCAAAGCAAAGGAAAACAACCAAGTACCAAATCATTAATTAATTCCCTGCTGAATCAGCATGGATCCAAATATGCAAAACTGATGCTCTTATTTCAGAATCAACTTTAATTAAACCCTATCCCTCCCACCTCTAAACAACTACAGCTCCTGAACCAAGGTAAAGTGATTGAATCTCCCATAACTCCATATGGAGGCTGAGAAACAGGGAATGCTGCGAGGTGTTTTATACACAGAAAAAAAGATTCAGTTTTGAAGGTTCACCATTTCTGAACTATACATACTACAGTACAAATAAAAAATCCAGAGACTCCAGCAGCCTAATATCATTACACAAAAATAAACGTAACTTACCTAACTGAAGCTAGAAAGAGGGGAATTAACATTAGGCTCACAAAGAACCTCTGGTCCTTGCTCTTGGAGGAACACCACATCACCAATGGGCTCAACTTGGATTGTGTGTTGTATGAAACTTCAATGCCCTTTTACACCTGGAAAGCCTTGAATGTACTCCTTAATTCTAAACAGGCTCATTTAGATGTCAGGTATTATATTTTTAAAGACATTAAAGACAAGAGCTGCTATTGAATACTTTTCTCCAATCAAGATTCTTGGAAAACTTCAGTTTTAATGCCATTTTGAAAACCCTTTACTAGGGTAGGGAAACTACCATAAAGCTTGATTTACTATTAGGTAGTGTTTGAATCATTTCAGGTTCATTTAGTTCTCTGTTTAATATTCCATAAATTTTAAGAAGTACTTTACAATGAAATCTCTTTTTCCTCATAAGTCTTTCACTCTGCTACATAAAAAGAAAAAGAGGAAGCATTTCGCTCAAACCCCATAGGTATGTTTAGGAGTTAATCAATCCCAAATTTTTAAATACCATGTAAACACTTTCCATCATATGAAGCAATATAAATGCAAATAGCGGGTTTAAACAACAGCATGAAAAGCTGTCTTGAATTATTTTACAACAAAATTACTATTCAAGTACATTATCCCATAGAATAGATCTTCCCTTAAAATTATAATAAAATGGAAATTATTTTTGGTGGAAATGGTAATCTAGACTCCAGCTACCTGCTCTCACCTCATCTGCCCTTGTGCAAGCATCTATAGTTGTTGCAGTTGTTATCCCGCAACATCCCGTCCGGTTGAGGAGGCACAGAGACAAACCCTCACCCCGTCTCTGGGCCAATGAGCACTGACACCAATATGAGGATGCTGCAAATGGCGTTTAATGATGTGCGACACAGTACTATATGGTGTGGGTTCACTACGTCACTTCCGCCTGCTTACATCACAGGCTAAATGCTATTGGCTACTAGCAGAGAGAGGGGGGTGTCTTACCTTTCCGTACAGCGCGATATCTTCCGGTCGCCAGACCCTATCTTACTACAATAGTTTTGCAAGGGGTAAACTACCTGGTAGCAGTTTTCATCTTCTTTACTTAGGTATAAATGGCCCTAAATCCTATCTGTGCTTAAAGCAAAATTCCTTGACCACACTATGCCTTGTATATTTTTAAAATAACGTAAAACTGCAAGCACAACAAAAATGATAGTGTTGACTGTTCCTCCTGAGTCTAAAAGCTGATACTTCTCTCACTACTATTTTAATATGCTTATATTAATTAATAAGCCTGAAAAAAATGAAAGAGAGAATTATGTTATTCCAGCCTAGTCGATGAGCCCAGGGTAGCCAGCCAGAACTGGGAAGATGAAAAGATCTTGAAAAACAAGAAAAGTATGAAGAAAAAAATAATTAGGAAGTTTCCTATTAATATCACTGTCCACCAGTGATATTAATAAGAAATAAGAATGGTGTTTGACATTTAACCTTGATGTATTTGAACAGAGGAAGAAAAGGAAATAAATGTATGGTCCTCCCTTGCCCTGTATTTTACATTGTCTGGATTCTTACAGTCTCTGAACTGTACTATGGATTGCACATACAATCTACTTACTGTCTCTGGATTTGCACCATTCATACTTGTGCAAAGTGGCTGCAGAGCAAAATTAGTGCATGTATGAACCTCCCAGTGTGCACTGAATGTCTCCATTGTAAGCACTACAGGATGAGAGTTCTTTCCACAAGAACTGTGCTCATCACCCTTGACAGATATTTTTTAAAACTTGGCACCTACTCATCACACTCATGTTTCAGAAATATCCCACTGTTCAAAACAGTGCCGAAAAAAGTATCCAAGAAAGATGAAGATGCACAGGAGAATACTGCCAGCTTTGCTATTCTCATATTTCCCAATTTAAACTGAGTGATAATTCTGCTAGAGCAGCCAAGTTATTCATTCTCAGAATAAAACCCCACTTGTGAGAAGGGTTGCTACAATTAACAGTTCTTTAAAAGCACTAAGTAGATGTAAGTGGCCTGAGCCTCTGTTCTCAGCAATGCCTGGTGGGAAGCTGCTGCCTTGGCTGACAGCGGGGGTTTGAGCCAGGAACCTCCAGAGCTAAAAAAACATGCAGGGACTGCCTGACGAGAAAGCCTTTTTATAAATGGTTATGCATTATTTTTGTTCAAAGGAAGCTGTCCCCGCATGTCTGACAGCCACGGGGGGTTGAGGCTTGAATGAACTTGTGTGATAGTGGCCCTCCTGATTGATACCCTGGGGCTGAACTTTTGGTCCCACCAAACTGAAAACATAAATTGCCACAGCTTGAACTAAGAAGCAATATTTTTAGCAGGGGACTGTAACAAATCATAACCTCTGTGGATTGGCCCAGAAGAAGCAATGTCCAAAACACATGCTCACCAGTTGATTATGCCAGTAGCCCCTCTATCACTAGCCTGAACAACAAGTGAGAACAGGACTGCCTTAGAACTCTCTCATGCTGATTTAGTTGTGAATTAGGCTGTATCTGAGCCTTATTTAAAAGAAACAATTTATATAGCAAAACTGAAAGTGCACACAGCTACAAATGAAACCTGAATCTGCCAACGTAAACAGGAGAAACAAAATTGATCCGCAACAATGGCGATCAATTTTCAAGGGAAAACATTTTTACAGGCCACCTATTTTTTTCTGACAGTTTTTTCCACAAACAAGAGGACTTTTTAGTTTAGGCACTGACACGATAGGCAGAAGAAATATTTTATGAAAAATCAAGATTCAGTCCTTCCTTTATCCTAGAGCTTGTCCTCACATATGAAGAAGTGTATCAAGTTTTTCAAAACGGTTTTCAATCCAAAACTAATACATGTAGGAAAATTGGTTATACACAAAAAAGGAGTATCCCATGCTTGTCTCCAATAACTATGGTTTACTGGGATAGGCTGGAAAAGTTCAGCAAGGAATACTATTTACAGTGCATTATCTGAGCTAAAATGTTATGCAAAAGCAGTTAAAAGGAGCGACAGCTAAGTGTGAAATCTTCTTTGTAGTCAGCTGCTGATCCACAGATGAGTCATTCGTAAAGGCTCCCTCAGGTTTCATCTCATCACCAGTTCTGAATCTTCTGAAACTATTTCCAGAGATTGAGTTTGTCAGATGTGCCTCAGTCATCATGCCACCTTCAGCAGTGCTACATGAGAGAATACAGGGCAGAGCTTTCCTCTCCCCACTGCTTTTCATTGTCACCTCTGCAATATGAGGACACTGGCTGTACCATTTCCACGCTGTGAGGGCTCTTCATTCCCTTATGCCTGGAGCCATTGGACTCATTGGCTTTAACACATGGGCAGAGCTCAGCAGAAAGCCGTAACGGGAGCAGTGAAGCCAACAGGCAGCTCAGCGGAAGCAGCTGGTGGAGTCCTCCTCAACACAGCAAGCCTCAATGGTAGCATATCAGGAATAACTCAGAGAGAAGTGCCTAAAAGCTTGGCACTGGAGAGGCACATCCATAGCAGCATCAACACAGAGATGGCTATGCCAGTTTTGGCTTTTCAAACCCGTAACCTCCGACGCAGAACAATGCAAATGCATGCATTAGGAATCAGAGTTACTGAGCATGAACAGAGACTGCTTTGCAAAGCTATTATCAAATAAAACAAAATATGCCCACATCTGTGGATTTTGTGGGCCAGAAACATTCTTGTTATTAAAATTTTCCTGCTCTACAATCAAATAAGACCAGGGAAGCATGAAAAGCCCTTTTGCTATCACAAGAGGGGTGTTTATAACCAAGCCTGCTAGCTTGCACTCCAGACTTCAGGCCTCTAATGTGTAAAAAATTAGCTAGAACACCAGTGTCCATGCTGGTTCTACTGGTTTCCATGGGCTAAAATGCTCCTGAGTCAAAATAATGTGATTATTTTCCCTCATTCTTCTCTTGTTCCCTTTGCCTGAGAGAGACGCTGCCTCAGCACCACTCCCAGTCTCAGGTACCATGAGAGCAATGCTAGAACTCAGGGCTTGAATGCCAGGCAATATGTTTTGCCACCTCTACTCTGCTAGTGCTGCTTCCCAACATGAACAAGTGATTTCCACAGTGCTGCAGCCCCTCCTGACTCAGCCTGGACCTGATACAGCACAGAGTGGTTCTGTCACTACACCCACAAGTTACAGCATCTTATGTGGACAATAAATGGGTTAATGTTCATTTATTTATTTGGTTTAGTTTGGGGTTTGTTTATCTGTTTTGTTTTTCCTAGTGCCCTGAGCTACTCTAAATCAATGACAGGGATCTCATGCACACGGTTTGTATACAAGCAATTTTAATTACTAAAACAAAGCAGCAACACCAATCAAACAAAAATGGTAGTCTTAGAGACAAAGGAAAAATAATGCCTTCTTCCAGATTTATATCTGAACCCTTTTCAATCTTATTTCCAGCACAGCATACATTTTGACAGTCATAAAATAGTGGCAATAGCTGCAAAGAGGGCTGTCTGGTTTTAGGCATTCTCCCTTCCCTTAAAAATGTCACAGCCCCAAATCACTTGAGATTTTAAACATTTCCCAGGATTAGAAACCTTCCCTTTCCCAATGGAAATATACTCCATGTAAGCCTGAAGCCTTCACTGAAATCACAAAAGCAGTAACTTCACTGAACTTGTGCAAAGTAGTCTTCATCTATGGCTCTGAGCCTCCCCTGCTGTGCAGTATGCCCTCCAGTTTGTAAGCGTCTCCTGGGACATCCAGACCCTGAGTCTCAACTCTAAAGCAAGAAGTAAGCAGCTGCCAACCAGTCGTTATTCCCAACAGATTCAATGATCTTCAAGAGACACCAAAGGAGAGGTTGGGAGTTAATGCCTCTTTACTGCCCCTGAAGAGGTCAGAGCCAAGGTTGCAGAGCTTCCAGGTCATGTCTTCCATTGCAAGTATGTTAAAAAATCTGGCAGACCACCTGTCCTGCTATGTCCATGGATGTCTGTACAGCATGGTACATAGTGGGCATGATCTAGAACCACGGAAACCATTTTCCTGCTTCAGGGCTGCGGTGTCTGGAAGCCCCAGTAAACTTTGTCCAGAGTAGATTTGCTAGATGGATCTTCCCTGAGCTGCTCGTCCTGAAAGCAATGGGACCTCTTCCCTGCTCTGAGCAATTCCCTCTGCTTTGCATCTGCCAGTGTTTCTCAAATGAGAAATCCAGATTTGACATCCTACATGCACTGAATCTGCATTTTCTGTCTATGCTTTGTTTCAAAGTAAGATTTCTGAATTTCTAATGTTTCTGTCTTTTCCTGTTGTATGCTGGCACTGCTTCTCTGAAGGCACTGAATCCAGTAACTGCAGTGAAACTCTGTTGACTTCACCAGCTGAGGCCTGGAGACAAAATGTTTTCTACACCGAATGGGACTATACCTCATTATTTATCCTATGTCATTTGAACAGCAAATATTCACAGTTCATATGAGAATATGTGATTCCACAAAGCATACAGAGTTCCCTTTCACAACTGGAACTCCAACGGACAAAGTAATACACTCTCAGCTCTGATGTGCTGAATTTGTATCCTAATTTCATTCATGCATGCTTGATATTAAACCAGCAGAAAAGTCAGAACAGTCCATGATACTTGCTTAGGATGGTCCAGATTGTAAGTCAAAAGTAAGGAAAAAAAAGGTTGATGTATGGTATGATCAGATTTGTGATAATAGAAGTAGCATGGTCTGGGTATGAAAACCCCTAATTATCATTAGTTAAGGTATTTATGCTTCTTTTGACAATAGAGAACAATTAATCTCAAGATAGAACAGTCAGGCATGGGGTACTATTGGGCTCACTAACAAGACTTGTACTAAATTATGTAAATCATTTAAATGGATGAGATTCACCAGATGATAGTTTCCATTGGGAGAACTGAACCTTAATGCATACATCTGTATTATCTGCTTGCAGCTGAAATCCTCTCCATTACTTTCAGTTGTGATGCTTTTTTTTTTTTTCCCCCCATCTGCTTTTTTATTATTACATCTATTTATTTTTCCAGGAAAGGGAATTCATTCTTGCTGATAGCTTACTCCTAAGCAGTGCTGCCAACTGTGTTGAAAATTTGGTTTCATAATATAGTGCACAAAAACGAATTTAATGGTTCAAAAATTATTTCACAGATATGAGTGTCAATAATTAGGTTTTCCATTACATTTACGATAGCAGATAGAATCATTAGGATCAAAAATATAGCCTGAAATTACTTTTATGATACTAGTATTTAATAAACAGGTAGTAGTTTTGTCACTGTGAACTCTTCTAATTTATAGCTGACAGAAAAAACAGTATTACTCAACAAAACTGAATCAAAAAGCCTCACCGGGAGCATTTTAGCCAAAAAGAGATGTTCTATTCAAACTGACATGGCTTGCTAACATTATATAGTGTTGAATACCTTGAATTTTTCTTCCAAAGGGGGAAAAAAAAAAAAAAAAAAAAAAAAAGGTATTCACTGGATGAAGTTGGATGAAGTAATACTCCAGGCAAGGAAACAGGCTGGAGTGTAATCATCACAGACCATGCTAATACTGTGCTTCAGAAATCAATCTGAATGTTTCTCTAGTAATCATAATTTTCTGCTGGTCTTAAACAGCAGCAGACAATGATGCCACATACAGCAGTTCAGCTATGCTGGTCAATTAACTAGCATGGCAGAACTAATCCTTTATCTGTTCTCTCCCATTCTAAATGTGTCTGCTCTAACTGAAGTGAGAAAAAGTATGCTCAGATTCTGCATTCCCTTATATACGTACTTAAACAAAATCACAGTTAAATTATATTTGATTTAGACAAATAAATGCCTTTGTAGATCTGATCCTTTATTTTCAAGCTAGCTGTACTCCCATTGTTTTCTTCTTTTTTTCAGATACTTGTCGTACAGATCATACTGACTTTAATTTCTGTATGCCTAATTATATTCTGCTATATAAGTTCTTCAGTATAAAAATGCCAAAGTTTGTCCATAAAAAGAAGATTTGGTTGGTGATGTTTTTATGCAATCTTTTTTTTTTTTTTTTTTTTATTATTTCATACAGTTAGTTTTTGTAATAAAAGAAAAGAGAGACCATATATAGCTTAAAGAATCCTACCCGGTTGCCTTCAAACTTTGAGCGATCGTTGTTTGCCTTTGCTGTTTTTTCTGCAAGTTTCTTCTGTCTTTGAGGGCCTTTTCCAAAGAAAATGTAGTTGACAAAGGCATATTCGAGTAAGGCCAAGAAGACAAATACAAAGCAGCCCATAAGATACATGTCAATGGCTTTAACATATGGAATTTTAGGCAAAGTCTCTCGCAGATGAGTGTTGATTGTTGTCATAGTCAGCACAGTTGTAATTCCTACACAAAGAAAAAAAGAACACATATCTTCACACAGCTCCAAGCATACCATGCTTCAATTTTACTTTCCTTTTTGTCAAATTTGCTTTGTCAGTGTGATGAAGTTTAAAAATTTGTGATATATCTCGCAGGTGACATCACTGCAAATGAAAGCAAAATTAAAGCTTGATGCATTATTATTCTGTTACAATATGTCCTTCATATAATCAGGAAGGCATTCATATCGAGTGTTCATATAGATGGTGAAAGATTCTTCTCATTCTCTCGCAGTTTTAAATTTCTAAGGGTTAAGCAGTTAGTTGAAGTTAGTCCTGTAGGGCCCCACTGTAGCAGATGGAGAGAGACAGGCACCTTTCTAGAGCAGTTCATCCCATCTATTTTAGACACCTATTTCAGGAAAGGACAATATAGAAGAGAGATTTGAGATGACTAGTTTAGAGCAGTAGTCTAATTTTTACATAGAAAGAGTTTAGATGAGCAGTGAGAAGCAGAGGGGTATGTGCATTTGTGGAAAGAAAAAGCCAAGGAAGGAGAGCAGCAGTTTTATAGTGATTGACTGGACGCTAATAAAGTACTTAGAAAAACCTCTAAGGTATGTCAGACCCTCATTTATTTACCTAAGGATGGACATAGCGCCTGAAAATATATTACAGAGCACTGTTTTGAAAAGCTGGTAAGAGAAGCAAATTTATTGTGAGTCTGCTTGAATTCACAATAAACTGCAGGGTCTGTATCTCTGCTGGAAATTTTATGGGAATTGCAAATCACAGGTGGCTGAAAACACTGATTTGTGGAAAAAGTCTACATGGGTAAAAGAGGCAAGCCATTCTAATAAGTCCCCTCCATCACTATTTTCTCTGATTCCATAATTATACCATCAGTTTGTAAGTAGTCACTAAAATGCAGGGCGAACAAAAATAAAGAAAGAAAATTGCTGCCATGTTATAAAGCACAGTTTCTTTTACCTGAAGAGACAGAAACAAAGACAATATAAGTCAAAATCAAGCTGCCGGTGTAAACTGTCACACCAGGGAACCGTAGTATTAGCCTATGTGGTTCTGTAACAGATATTTTATATATTTAGTAGGTCAGTGTCATGCAGTTTTCAGTGCTTTTCCTCTAAACTGTGAAACAAGTGTGTGTTGATGATGGATGTTTCATGGCCTGAAATACAGCCGAGGCACACATAGCACGAGCCTATTTAAAAATTGTGTTGGGTATAACTCACCCAGCTCTGCAGTAAAATGAGGAGTACAGCTGACCCATTATTTTTACTTAATGAAGCTTTGTCAAAGTCTCTAGAAAACCTCCATGCTAGCACAAGGAACAGGGGTGAGAAAGCTGGAGGACCGCTGCAAACATTATCATACATTTGCAGCCCAAAGTATTTCTCTAGCCTGAATTAGCTTCTTCCTTCGTAGGATTACCTGCTGCTGCTTCTCATAAGGGATTCCAAAAGTCACCTAAGATCAAATTGATTTTTGTATCAGAAATCCCCCAGATTCCTTTTAACACACCCTTGGCATCTCACCTGTATTCCACAGATGCTTACCAAAGCCTAGGAGAACAAGGGACTTGTCTGCGCGGTGGGTGTTATAATGCCCAAGTTTTTGGTGTCTATTCCCAGGCTGTAATTTTAATTCCTGAGGTAAGTCCTTAAACACCACATGGGGAGAGTTTGGTGGCTCCATCTGTGATCCAGAAGAACACACTGAATAGAAAGGTGGCTAGCACTAACCAAAAGGAAATATGTCCCCTGGAAGATTCTGCTGATACCCTGCAGGCAATTGCCTTTCTGAAGATCAATAATTTATTTTAAAGCACAGCTGGAGGACAAGCAGCTGACACTCACTTATCATATAAGAACAGGGTAAACTTGTGATTACAGCCCTTCCCTAAAGTGAAAACTCTTGAGGTTATTTTTCTCCTCATTCAAAGGGCTGCATTTAGGAACTTCTAGGGGTAACTGGCAAAAACTCCACTTTGAACATAATTTATGGTTTTCAATATTTCTCTTGAGATCAGCCCTGTATCAATCTCTATGTGCAGTGTCTATACCACATAGTCTCTGGAATGAGCTGGCCTTTGAGTAAAAGCTTGTCTCTGTGTCCCTAAGGATTGCACTGGGAGTTCTTCCTCTAACAAATATCTAAGACAGCAGACCTTAACCTCCTCTGAAGTGACCTTTTCAGAGCTAGTTCCATATGTCCAAAGGTCTATATCGCCTTTAAACTTTGATACCATTTCATATCAGTTTCAGATTCATAAGAGTGACCATACAAAGGAACACAGGATTAGACCCATGGTACTGAACTTCATTATACAAAAATCAGGTGATACAAGACATTATTACCAAGGCTTTAATTGTTTTCTCAGAAGAACCTATTAGATGAATTTTCATCCTCTCAAAAGTACTTTCTGACAATTGGAAATAGATCATCTGGGCTCCTGAGCTTGCTTTCAATGTGCTCTCTGACTTTTGTTTTAATATTTGTGTTTTCACAGTGCAGCACTTGACAAACTTCTACTACACAGATATAGGGCACCTGAGACATTCCTGTTCCTTAAACAAGGAAAAACTGTATGAACCCATTATAGAAGGGTGTGGAATGTCACTGGGTTTGGTAACTTCTGTCTAACCATCTATTCTCTGCAGTCCTGGCCAGTTATGTAAAATCTAGATGCTAACTGATGTGTTTTAAGTGCTCCACTCACTCAGTCATAACGCCTCCAGGGTGGATCTTTGGTATCCAGTAGTTCATTTATGAATATATCAGAGCTGTTTGGACTCTATGTCCCACCTCCCATTAAGCTACTACTCATCTGCAACCTGCTGAAAATGCACTAGCTGCTGAATGGTAACGCCAGATTGTGTTATGCCCATATGCACCAGCTAATCCACAGTATCTGTAGAATTATTGTACAGTAACTGCAGTTAATCTACAATATCTTCAGTTACCCAAGTTCGTTGGTTTGTGGGATATTGGGAGGTATGGCGTACAGAGATGGGGAATCATACCGATATGGACTGGAGTCATGGTTTGTTGTTGTACATAACATAAAAATAAGGGAACCAGGTAATACATTCCTGTTTTAAGAGAGAAGAGAGTATATCAGTGAGTTACATAGCATAGGCTTAGTGTCAAGTTTTGGGTAGGAATGTATGTGCTATTGGGAAGCATAGGGTCGAAGGTGGGATTTGGGATGAGATGAGAGGCAGCAGCAGTCATAGGATTTATGGATCTATTTAATCTTCCTTGTCCGTAGCTATCCCTGAGTGTGCTTCTGTAAAAAATAAAATACTTCCTGTGAGATATTATGATGTCACCTTGCCTTATCTAAAGGATGCTTTGATCTGAAAAGGTCTTGGACAGGGATCACCAAACTGTGCCAAATACATGTTTTTCTGCCATGAGGTAAACGGCACTTTTAGCTGCCATAAAAATGCACTTAGCATACTGTGCATTCTGAGAGTTAGGCAGGATGTCATCATCTGTAGCTGACGTGTCCCTGCACTCTGAACTAGCACATTGTTCTTGAAGACCATTCCTGCCACTGTCAGTTAAAGCACCCAGGACCTCAGGAGGAGGTTTGGAGCCATACCTGTCTTCCCACAATGAGCTGGACTAAAAGTCCATGCTCAAGTCCTTGGAATTATGATTCTGGAGCTGGTCCGCTCACTGAAGCTACTGACAACAACATTAACGTTGATGAGAACAAGGCCGGGACCCATACAAGCAGCTCATGTAAAAAATTTAGTGGCAGCTACATTCTTGCATGCAGGGGAAAACATCACTTTTGAGGCAATACTGGATGACATGATTTTGACGTAAATGATTTTGGAATATCGAAACACTGACATCACATAGCAGTCTTTAACAACCTCCAAAGGCTACATTCAGTCTGACATTTTAATGTCCCACTCATTCTTAGCACATACCAAGGGCAACTCTTGCTGCTGATGCATCATAATTGATCCAGAATGACACCCATGATAAAATGGTAATCAGTATGGAGGGCATGTAGGTTTGAAGAATAAAGTATCCAATATTTCTCTTCAACCTGAAGCTCAGTGAGAGTCTTGGATAGGCACCTGAGGAAAGGGACGGGAAAACAGCATTATTTATACTGAAGAAAAGACACTAAGACACTTGCAGATAGTTGTCTTCAGTTTCCGTAGAAACTAAAGCATGCACATTTTATGGGGTAGTATGACATCTGCAGAACAGGAGGGAAAACGCCTTCGCTGTATTACTGGTCAGTGTTAAAAGAAACCTTGCAGTGAATATAGCGATATTCAAGCAATTTGTATTTGGGAAGAAAAAAAAAGAGTAAGTTGTTCTAGAAAACTGAACAGATGGGTGAGCACCAGTTAGCTTTTAAAAACAGATGCTTAGGTCTACAAGTAAAATGCTTATCCAAATACACAGTTTTATGTACAGTATTTAGATTGAGAGGATTAGTAATGTGCCTAGTTTTTCATTTACGTGGAAGAGTGGTTCATGAGATGGTGCTTAATCACATCTGAATATGAGAAACATGCTACCTGTGTCAAAAATAAATTGTAATCAATCCCAGTGGGGAAAAGCCTACAGACCAGATTCTCTAACACCAATCAGAGCCAGATTGAATTTTTCTTCCAAAAATATTTTAAGCAAAAAAGAGATTATTTTATATATGTGTGTATATATATACAGTATATATATGGGATTCATGAGCTGTTACAATTGGATCAAATGAAAAAAAATATAATCTCAATGTCAATGTTTCAAACAAAACATTTTATTATTTAACTTCAAATCGGTGTGTTTCAAAATTGGTGTTACTGAATATATGTTATACATTTAGAAATGTCAAACAGTTAAAAAAAATGCGACTTCTTTCACCAAATGCAAAGAGGATTAAATCTGAGTACAGCTATACAAGAAAAAGGTAGTCATTCACACCTCATTAGCTCCATGATTTCAGTGTTTGCATTACTAGTCTTAGATATGATACTTATAATAGCTTATCTAAAAGCTTTAGCTATAGTCAACATCCTAAAAATCATTTCTGAACATACTGACGGCCCAACTAGCTATTAGATCACATTCCACCCATTCTAATGCAAATGTGTGCAAGACATGAAAGATTACGTCTAGAAACATAAGAAATTACAAACTTCCCTTTAAATTATGTTTAGAAATAAGAAATTACTTTCGCCCATATGCACAAGAATGATGGATTTCCTGAGAAAGCAGAAGAAGGAATAGAAAACTGCACATTCCTGACGGTTTGGTATACTTTGAGTCATATGACAGAAAAAATGCTATGCTGTTTCCAGGTAGCAAAAGCATCCAGAGAGTATCAAACTTTATGCAACTATCCTTGAACAATCTCAGAAGAACTGTCATGGGAAAAAGAAATATCTGGTAGATGTATTTGGTTGCCATGATTACTTCAATCAGTAGTCATTTCTTCCAGGATGAAATTTCTTCTAGTTTCCCCAATAGAAAAGTACTGGTGGAGTCAGAAGAATTTATTTCATCATGGAAATCAGACCAAGGTTTTCTGCTGTCTAAAGCAGGCAATATAACTTTCAGCAAAGAATCATTCAGGCTTTAGCTTGCTTAACATCTTCATCTTCCAATGAGCAATGTTTCATTTCAAAAGAAAAATTCTCTCTTTGAAACCATACCTGCTTTTTTGCTAACAAAGCTTAACTTTATCATTGAATTTCTTATGAAACAGTTTCCATGGCCTTGTGTCTGAAGATTATGTAAATAAAACAGGAGCATATCCTGCCATTTTGAAATATATTAGAAATCTAGCAGACCTGATCACCTTTCTGCAATAAGAGCAGTGCACCAGACAGATGTCTTTATAAAGCTCTGTTGAGAAAAATTCTTTCACTTGATACACCACCGATGCAAAGGATTCTATAAATCTCTTCCTTCCCAAAAGTCCTATCCAGGTCTAGTGTCTGTGGAATTTCATTGGTAGAAGTGAGGACTGGAAAATCTCCCATAAAATACTGATTCTTTGATAAATAGCCTGAAGGATTCATTCAAGAAGGTTCAGTGGGACTGAATCACTAAGACAAAGCCTCTTCTTGGGCTGCTCCAGTGCCAAGAACCCTGGATGGATTGGAGAACCTCCTAGAAAGAAGACAGCACTTTGCTATTGATAAAGCAGGAAAAATGGTGTGGATGGAGGAGGCATATGTCAAAATTGGAAAGAAGTAACGTCATGTATGTCAGTAATGTTCAGTAATGAATCCTGAACTGAGAAACAGTATAACAGAGCAAACTTTAGACATTGACCTTGAAAGCTTCACCCGTGACCATCATCCATTACTTCATCACCATCTCTGTCTAATGAGATAAGGTAATTACTGAAACTAGTGAGATCTGGCCTTAAAAGTGGACTCTCCAGACAGACTGTCTCAAGGCCAGAGATGTCAACATAAAGTTGTTTCAAGCACCAGGTTCTTTGTCCTGAAGCTAGAAGCTAGAACCCTAAGAGCCATAACTAGGGCCAGGGCTGTCAGTCCTGCCTTGTTTTTTCACACTATGCAGTCTGAGCTCTCCTTTAGGTAGCTCTCCCTGAGACTACAAAAGTTTGTATTATTTTCACATGTACTGTTTTGATGCCTTCAGAGGTGATCTATTGGCCCTGCCTCCAGCTTGCCATCTCTGCTATATCTCACCTCCAGCAAACAGACCACAGGAATCTGTGGGAAAAAAAAGAATTTAAAAAAGGAACAGTCCTTATTTTCCCCTAGTTATTTCCCCCTCTTTGTCTGGATGGTTAAACCTCATTGAAAAGATTGGGTCCTAACCTGCATGGAACAAAGACTGTAAGCCCAGATCTTTATTTATCTAAGAAGGAACCATCTTGTGTAATCCATTTAATAAAAATTGATTTGTTGGTGCACTCAACAATTACACTGTTACTTGCCTGATTATGCTTGGATAATGATTTGTCATTTAAGGCTCAGTACATTTAGAGATTAGTTACCAGGGAATTCTAGTTGTTAACATTCCATCAAAATTTGGTTTTTGCCTAAAGAACAGTGTTGCTGTTCAGGAACCAGATTTGTTACCCTTCTTCCCACCTCATATAACATGTTGATGTCTACATGTTAATTTAAATAGTACAGAAATAACAGAATTTGGCCTGAAGTATTTAAATCTAACAACAGTATTGAGAATGAAGGCATGAAAACAAAGGCTTAATCAATAACTGAGCCCAAAATATTCCTCTTTCATATATTTGGGCACTAGGTAAAAAGTAATTACTTGTTTCTGTTTCCATTTCATTAAAAGCCAGCAAGCTGAAATATCTAGCTCCAAGGCTAAATTAGTCTCTCGCTGTTTTATCCAAGTATGAACCAAGATAAAAGAGTTGGTCAGTTACAGAATTCTTATTTTAATCTGTTCTTCTGGGAAGGTTCTTCAGCTAATTGGAAATGTACTTTACAGACTGATCTTTCAGAATACAGCAAACAATTAATTTTCAAATCTTTTAAGACTATCCTCCTCTTACCAACAGGTTGCTAATCTGCTGTGCATCTTGAATCTTTTAGGTGGTGTTTTACATATCCCAATCCTGCTCAGTTTTTTAGTATTTCTGGATAACAAAGATTTAGGAGGCGGATTCAGCTCACAGTTTAGGTACTAAATTTTAGGTGTTTGGGTGCAGATATTTATTTACACATGGATGGCACATAAGCTCTCAAGTGTAGACCATGGAGATCTAGACTTCCAGTCAGACGATTGTAAGGCTGTGATTTAATTGCCTATACAGAGGTGTTTAATGCCATTTGAGATGCCTTAGGCTACTGAAGAGTAGAACTTAATACTAGTTAAGTAATTAACACTGAAGCAATAGATTGTCACATAGGACACAAGACTATAAGATTCTGGAACAGCAGCCTAAGTGCTAAGCAGGATACTCTACAGCATCTTAAGAGGGATCAGATACCTTTTTTTAGTCAACTGAATAGTGTCCTAAGCACTATTCACTCGACAGTATAAAGGTGTTCAAGAGCTGAATAGCTCTTCAGGCTCCATTGACAGCACTGATTTGATATAATTTGACTATGGGCTTAATTCAGTTACTAACACACAGGCATCCAGTGCCATTTTAGATGTCTTATGTTAGCCTGCATGGCCTTCAGTTGGTGTTAGAAGGATAGTCAAACAAGATTTTTCTTCTTTACAGCAATTTCAATACTGCTTTATCTCCTTTCCATCATGAATAAAGAGAATAGGCTATTGCCCATGTCTTTGCAGATATCTTCTAGACACTTGAAGACTTTATTTAATAACCACCAAGTGTTCTCCTTTTTTAAACTACATGATCATACCCATTTCTTCTGTAATCTCAGGTATTCCATTTTCTAGATTTCGATTCATACTTACTAATTTTCCCTAGACCCTCTTCTATTGCTCCACTACTGTCTTAAAGAACACTACCCACAACCACAAATTCTCAGCTCAGGCCTTAGCAATGCAAATCAGACTCCTTATAGTATGTGTTTTGGTTTTCTTTTTTCCCAAAAATATGTTATTGGCTCATGTTCAGTCTAAGATCAACAGCAACCCCTAGATTTCTACACATAGAACCCTGGTCTAACCTGGTGTTCCCTACCCTGAATTTGGATAGGAATAATTAGTTATCTAGATGTTGTATTTTGCACTTGTCCATACTGACTTTTCTACTTTTTTTCACATACATTTTGCTAATTTGACAAGAAAATTTTTAACTCTGATGCTATGCTTCAACATGCATGCAGTTCCTCCAGTATTCTTGCAGGCTCACACAGCTTTATGTCATTATCTATGGGGTTTTTCCCATGCTTACCATTGCTTCCCAGTAGTAACTATGGGAACAGATTTTTTCATTTGCATAAGTTACACAAGATTATACAGCACTGTTCCTCATGGAGGACAGGAGAAAAAACTACTGTTTATGGCATGACTCTGAAGTCTTCTTTTAGTTTTATACAATCAAAGCACCCTAGTATTGAAATCTCTGAAGCGTCCACTGAGATATTGCACTCAAAGAACTAATATCTTCCCTTAAGACTTTAGCAACCTCAAAGCCAAAAAACAAGCATGCCTGACTTCTTTTCCACAAAAATGTAGAAACTGGTCCTAATTACTAGGACGATAAGAAAGGAGGTTCTTGAGAAGAAATCTGAAAAGAGTGTGCTGACTTCCTCCATCAGATTCACTAGCATGCTTCAGATTTAGAATTAAATATGTGGTTTTGAGAAACAAATGTGATGTTTCCCCTGCATGGAAATACTTTTCACAAAATTTCATAATTAATCAAGCATTTTCATAATGCTCTGTACCAAAATAATAGTAAATTCAGTATTGCGTCTTTATCAGTGAGAGAAATTATGCACTTCAGAAAATGATACAAGAAATATGGAGCAATCTGTTCTCTGTGACTGTCTCATCCGGCTGCCTAATGTCAAGCTGTGTTAAACCCTGAAACATGAGACTTTTTTAGTTCTTCCACAAGACTTTTTGGAAAGAACTGTTATGATTCTGAAAATCTGGTCAGTCATATAAATGCTTACTCGTAGTTTTCCTTCTCTCTATTATTTATCTCACAGCTCTTTGGATTTCTTTTTCCTCAATTTAACAAATCTCTCTCATCTCTAAATTACTAAATCATGCCTTTACTGAAATATATCATATAGAACTAAAAGGTGGCTTTGAACTGTCATAAAAACTTCCCAAGTTCTCTGCATTCTCACTGTTGTCCAAAAGAGCCATCCTACAAAAGCATATCCAATCCTGTGGAAGGGTGGGTAAGCCCTGGCTGCCAAAGGTGACACTAGCTGCAGAACAGAAGGATATAGGATCAGAGTATATGTTTCTCTATAGAAAAAAACCTCGCATTCATAATGATAAACAAGAACAGCAGCGGTTGGCAAACCCCCTCATAATTTCAGCAATATTTACATTTTGTTCTGAAATACAACTTGTGATCTGTGTACTTTGAAACAGATGCTGTGTCCAAAGAGTGGGTGAAGTGACGCTTAGAAACATAATAGAGCTCTGCTTCATTTGTTCTATTGCACTGGGACAGATCGAACAGCACACTCCTGTGGTCTGAAGAGCACTGAAAATCTCGAGGCCCCAAATAGTGGCCCTACACTTGCTGATGGCTTTCCATATTGCTTTGGATAAAAACATTTTCCTATGCTGGTGCCTAACATTAAACATGTAAATCAACATTGTGCTTTGTCATCTGAAGATATCCCATGCTGTGAGTTACCAGAAACTTTTATTACACTTCCAAGGTAACAAGGAGGGAACCCAGGGATCTAATTTTAGCATCCTAACAATGATGACAAAAGCATTGGCTATATGGTATACAGTACTATATACCCATAAGTGCAAATCAAGATATAAAAGACATTACATTCACAGAATCACAGAATCACAGAATGTTGGGGATTGGAAGGGACCTGAATGTATGCAACAACAAAACAAACAAGCACTGAGAAGTTGCAGGGAGGTGTTAATAAAACCAATGGCTTTTTTAACCAAGTATGCCAAAAAAACCTTATGTATGATCAGTAACCCTGTAGGCTACATTTAAACTCATCTTTCAGAGGTGAATAACTTCATACTTATTTAGATTATAGATATTTAGGTGTCTGGTTAAATATCACACACACAAGAAAAAGAAAAATAAACAAGAAATGATATTTCATGGGCTCCTACCTCCAGGCTTTATCAAGTAAGTAATTTATTTAGCCAAATACAAAACACAGACTATATATAATTATGATTAATAATGATTAATGATGATTAACAGAACAGTAATTGTCATACACAAGGAAATGAAACACTAAATGGGCAAATGATAATACTTGCCTGTGGCAAAGACAACATTCTTTGACACCAGTCTGTATTCCACGATGGAGAACTGAGGAAGCTCAATCCTCTCCACGCCAGTGACTGCATTATCTCCACCTCTCCAGTAGAACTCTATGTCATCGGTTGTATAGCCATCTGCAGGCAAAGCAGGAGAGTAAGTCAGAAATAACAGCAGACTCAAATGTAGTGTCAAACACAGTACACATTGTTTGTCATTTGAGACAATGAAAAGAATTAGAACAGCTAGAGTGGTATATGGTATCTTGTTCTGTATGCCTGTAGGAAGGTCTTCCAAAGAGCTGTTCCATTACAGTCTGCCCAGGTATTTCAGGCAAAATACTGTTTTCCTTTTTTTTTTTTTTTTTCCCAGTGTCACTGCCATAAAATTCACATAGGGATTAATGGCCTTAATGAGACAGAAAATGCTACCCAATAGTCTGCAAAATTGCAGATTAGCATGATTTAAGACATCAAACACATTTAGCACTGAAACCGAGTATATTTATGCTGATAGTCACCAGCAGAAGGTGGATTATTCAACGAATACAGACAAACATAACTGGGGGAGATCTTTTCCACTCATACTAAAGACTGTGAATCTCACCATTTCCATTAGCTTCTTAGTGGAGGACTACAGCTGAATATAGAATAGATACCAGTATATTTTGTATATGGCCCACAATCTCCGGCCAGTAGCAGAAATGGAGTAGGAACCCCTGAAGTGCAAATATACATTTGAATATTTTAATCCTAGGACACGACTAGGTGGAAGAGAGAATCTGGTTCTGCTTGGAACACAACTGCAAATCAAAAATCAGGCCGATCTGAAAGCCCAGGGCGGGTCCTGTGGCAGGACCATCCATGCATGATAAAGCATACAGAAAGAAAATGATATCACAGTGTTTGCTCTCTTGAAAATGAATCTGAATAAAATATGAACATTCATTCTTTTGTGTTGAAGATAAGCATCCAGTCACTGCATCTGCCCAGTCAGGCTGGACCAATAAATAACTCCATTCTGGTTTTAGATCTGTTTTTCTAAGATGTATCCATACACCTAGAAATGAATGACCCCTTGCATTTTTTTTTATAAAGTCAAATAAACAAACAAACAAAAATCCCAGAGGGTGATAATTACATGATTCACATAGTGTTTATAGACACTAGTGTAAATATTACGCAGTTCTATTAAAGGGGAAAACTGCTCCACATCTGAACTAGGTTTTACATGCATTTCCTTATGTACGTACAGCTTTCTATTTCCAGAGTACAGTTTTGTTCATCTAATGGATATCTTCTCAAGTCCATCATACAAGCTGCAGTGGTTGTGATTCTGAAACACAGACATCAAATAGAATTACTGTACAGCTGATAATCCAGGTTTTATTGTTTATCTTTCAAAATGAGAACTCTCTGAAGAATAGCTTACAATAACTGAGAATCTGGTCCATAGTTTTACTTTGAGCAGCAGTTTAATACAAGAGTGGTTACACCGACTGCAATGGAACAACTCATTGTGAATTACCCTTATGCAACCAGTCCCTTTGGGGTTCAATGGACCTACCGGTGTATGCAAATATTACACAAACTTTTGTTGAGACTAAAAATTACGACCTTATACCAGGAAATGTGAAGTGAAAAAAGTCTGCTGCAAATGTCAAAATTACTAGAGCTGTGTGAATAATTGATTCCTTGGTTTTGTGGTAGCTCCAGAAAAAAATTGAAATGGTGAAAAAATGTTTTAAGTCCAGCAAAACACTTTGTTTCAAAGTGTGAGTATGCTTCCCTATTTTTAAAATTTAAAGAGGATTTTGCAATGAAGCACTGTATTTAATTTTAAATTTTCTCCCCAGATAAAAATATATTTTTGCTTCTCTATTTCCAATGCATGCAATTTAGCACACTAAGGACGAATTTGCAAAACATTTCAGTATTGGTAAATCTGTATTTTTCACCAGGCTCTTGTGTATCAGGAGTGTCAACAATACACATGCACAATCATAACAATTGTATTAACAGCTTCACACAGCATTGGCATTTTATTATTAAATTAATGGATTTATATATTTGTACTAACTTTCAGACATATACAACCATATGCTCACAATTAATCTTCAGTGTATTTCAGTGTTTTGCTAAATCACAGCATTTATCAACAGTATGCACATTATTATGTGTCAATTTCTTTATGATGGCTTCATATACATTTCACATTTAAATTATCTTCTGGGGCTGACTAGGTCCATTCCTTACTGATCCTTTTCTGAATAAACAAGAGATGGATCATGCACACAGTTCTTAAAAAAATGATATTCTAGTGATAATTTATGATAATAATACAAGAGGGGAAATGCCTTAAATTTACCTCGAAAAGCTGGAACCCTCAATGTTAATGTTTTGTCCAATAAAACAATGGTTCTGTGTCACAGGTTCCAGTACCAGAAACTGCACATTCTTGCTCAAGTAACTTTTTACACTACAGTAAAATATATGTTTTTAATTTCACAAATATCCACTAGAAAAGAAGATACAGGTAGATATAGATAGAAACAGATTTACCCCATTTACTCAAAGTAAATTGAGTGCTCAGAGGTCCCTCCTGAAAGAATGTTCAGGCAACCAAATTTAACTTGCACAAATGTTCACCAAAAGCAAATGTTAATTTCTCAGGCCTGTGCACACTACCAAGAAGAGCAGGTTTATTTTTTATGGGATGGGATGCTGCCTGACACAGCAGGACAACAAGGGATCAAGAACTCATCATCAGAGCAGTGACAGAGAAACAATTATGAGCCAGACAAAGATAAAGCTGTACACAGATACACATACATTTTGGGTGAAAGCAATACACAAAGGAAATATTTTTAATTGTTTAAAATTCCCTCTCTAGTTATCTTTCCTCTGGATATAGATTCTCTTATCTTTCCCTCCTACTTTTAATTACCAGGCTAATAGACTTTGATTATACTGACGTATTGTATAGGAACCCCACACGTGATTTGCTGGGAGGTGCTGCACAAACAGCTGACGGAAGGATATTTTCTGTCCCCAAAAAGTTTAAAATATAAATCAGTCTAAGCAATATTAATAGTTCTTATGTAACTAGGTCACGGTCCTGATGGCTAATTTGATCCTCTTTTCATCTTCATACAGAAATACATTCATCCAAAAGAGAGCAGAAATAAGTGCGGTTGACTTGTTAGACAAATCACAACTTTTTCACTATGCAAACATTCTTCATGTTTTATATATGGCTGATAACTATGTGACACCTTTCAGATTATATATATGTGTGTATATATATATCCCCACTCTATTTATTCGTAACATTTAGCATTGTACTGCTTGAGAACAAGAGGTCTGTATATGGCAAACACACAAGCAGTTGGAAAGACTCTACTTTTGATCACAGGTCTAAAATGTCATTATTTCTTTTTTGGTCTGTTATGAAAAAAAGCTGTTGTATCATCGTATGTCTTGTATATTGTTCTGAACAAGGTGGAACAAAGTCAGTATTGTGCCCAAAGAAAAAATTCCCCAGAAATAGGCTGAACTTCAGAAAGATACTGTCCCATTCCCTCACTCTCATAGACTTTTGCAGTGGTAGCAAACTGCTTTCTCTGAAGCAGAGAAAAACCTTGGATAACTGAAGGTCAAGTCTTTCAAAACTAGGGTAAATTCTACATTGTTCAGAAGAGAACACAGAGCCAGTGTGGCATCAGGATCACTTTCATTATACATTTTTTGAGGAACTGCTTTGCTTCATGGATATTCTATAATCAGGTGCAACCCTCCCAAAATTTCCCCTATTATTCTCAGTGTCCCTGTGTTTTGTGGCACATAAAACTCCAGGTTCTAGTCTCAGGCCACAGGATGAATCATTGCCTCCAGACTGCGGCTTGAGCCCAATGCCATCAGGCTGCTCTTGAAGCCACAACACAAGAAGACAGGCTAGCAGGAGAGCAACACAAAGCACAAGTCTTTAAAACAACAGAGCTAAGGCTCAGATATTTTCTTCCTTCTGATCACAATGCCCTATATTTTGCCAAGATTTAATTCCAGGCAGTTATCCTTCATTAAGTAATTCAGCTTCTTAACACCATGGATATCTGACCCTGGATATTGTGTGCTTTCAGAGGAAAGGGAATGGAAAGAAGTGTGCCACACATGAGCCACTGGTGAAATCCCTGATGAGCAAATATTATCAAGTAAAATGCAGTCTGCTTGTGGACATTTGTGTCCAGTATTGTCTTCCTATACAATACTGACGTATTGTATAGGAACCCCACATGTGACTTGCTCTGTCCTTCCAGAAGAGGAAGCTCACTTACTCAAATACACGATTTTATGACAGATTATCCTCACTTGAATGACTCCTAATGTTTTCAGAGTTTGACAGAAAGGCTTCTATACATGATTACAATCACAAGAGTTCTAATCTCCATCACTTTTTTATTACATTGCTTGTGGGGATGGTTCTTGAGATAAAGGAAACAAAAATATCTTGCACCATTTTTTTACATTTAACTACTTATGGAAAGAATTCTAAACTTGTAGTGTTCCACAGTGGGTCAACAGCATGTGAGATGAAAGCCTCCTTTTACTAAAAACAGTTCATTATAGAGAATATATTTCCTGAACATCCTAAATTTCTTTAAAGCTTCATAATAGGCCAAGTCTATTTTTATTTTGTCTAGAAAGATTAATCCAATTATAGCCCACACATGACATGTAATAGGAGTTAAACAGGTGAGGGGCCAAGACTCAAGTCAGGTAAAAATTAAAATTGTTGTTAAAAAACAAAAGCACATAAAATAATGATACTAGATATATAATCCATCTGTACCACTTTTCAGTTTTCATTAATTTTTATACTAGCGACTCTTTATCCTGCACTACCTATGTGCAGCAATCTTGAGTATTACCTATACTTAAAAATACAATAAACTTCCAATGATAGTAATGGAGCTTCCACTGGCAAAGACTTGTTTTACTGGTACAGTTTAAACCACTGGAGCAAATGGAGTAACCTGTCCAAAGAAAACAACTTTTTGATACTACCGAGTCTTCCATTAAGATTTTTGCTAGTGTAGTTAAGTTTATTAAGTGAAGGATTTTTCAGCATTCCTAACCAGAAAAGCTATGACAGAAAACAAAGAAAACACAAGTGAAGCCTAAAATAGGTAGAAAGTAGGATAATGTAAGGTCACTTTGTACCTCTGGTTTAGAATATAACACATTGCAGTGCCGATCCCTGCTTGAAGAAATCACTGAAGGTACCCATAGTCCTGGTCTTAACTGTGGCTGACTCGATTCAACCAGGGCTGCTTGTGGCTTTTTCTTTATCAACTACAGACACATCAAGAGACAAAATGAGCACCCGCATTCAATCTTACCACCTGTATTTCGGACAAATTTTTCAGGTTTACAATTAATGCATGCCTTTCTGCTTCCTACAGCCAGTGGGCTTTCCGGATATGGTGACTCTACAGAAACAGATAAAACCTGACTGAGGGTGCTTCTGGCAAAATTAAGAAACATTGAGCGTGTCATTTGTTTTCTACGGGCATCTTTCAGAGTTACAGGGAAGGTTACATAATACGGTACCCAATGTTTGTATTAACCTTGTACCAGGAAGCAAATATCAACAAAACATAACAACAGTGATAAAATCTTCATCATGCAAGTACAGACCTGAGGCCGTAAAGCACCGTTCCATCCGGGTGAAGGCGAATCATTCGATTCTTCACAGTAACGCCGTGCACAAATGATTTCTTGTCATTTAAGAAGTACGTGTCAGGCACCCAGAGTTGATCTGCCACTCGGTTATCAAGCGTGAGGTTAAGAGGTATGCCAGCATAAGCCAGCCTCTTATCTCTCCAGTACTGTTGAAAATACATAGTCAAAGTGTAATCCTGGTGAGAAAAAAAAAAGAGAAGTACAACAGTCAATTATACTTGGTGTAACTAGAGGTATGTTTTTTTCCCTGTCACTAGTTTATTTTACTGTTGGTTTAATTTAAATTTAAATAATAAAAAAGCTTAATAAAACCATTAGATATTCCTATCACTTATTAAATAATTCTAATAATTCAAGAATCACTCTAGTCTAAGGGAACATTTCAAATCTTATGAAATTCAGCTAGTATTATTATCTATCATACTGCTCCTCCTTTTCTCTCATGTAGTCCTTCTGAAAACGATCCAAAATTATTATTTTTGTGGAATGATAAATGAGGTAATAGGTAAATACTGCCATCTTCCCCATTTTTTAAAACGATAGATGAATGGAAAAACATTTGAAGTATTTTGAAGCAGCATGCAAATTTCTGTCTGAAAAATAAGCTGCAAAGATGTTGTTTATACATGTGCCTTTGTGTGAGACTGCATCTTGCAATGACATAAAAATCTTCTCAACAACAGGCTACATCAGTACTTAGAAGAAATGTAAATTGTAGTGAAGTCCCACCAATATCAATGCTTGGTTTTCATAATTTTATCAATTCATGGTGTATGAGCTGTGATTGCTAACATAAGAGCCTAAACATGCATACAGAAGCCTAAAACATCCATTTTATTTTTTTTTATTTAATTCCAGAATATGCTGACCTAACTTGGGTCATGTTGTAATAACACTATATTGTTAACACTTTGAAAGTCTTAGACAATAGGCCTCATTCGTTAGCTTCATGTTATTATTAAAAAAAAAAAAAAAAAAAGTCTGGGAACATTTTAAAATTAAGTGCCAGCAAAATTTAAAAAGAAAAATCACATGAAAAAGCAAAACTTGCTGTTAGAAAAGAAAAACCTTTGTCTTTTCTTTTTCTCATAACTTTCAAAGTGCAGAAGGACATTTTCATTTTTAGAAAGCCTATTTTTATGCATGAAATAAAAAAGGTAAACACCTAAAAATAATACTTTCTTACATATGAAAATGAATGTTTACAATTAAAGAAAGCATTGTTTTTAGGTATGATAATACTGTCATATTTAAAAATGAAAAAAATGAGATGGTAAGTACAGGCCATTAAAACTCCAATTTTCAATTTACAGAAGTGTTCTAAATGATAAATCTCTTCATGAAACTCTTCACAAAACACTGAGAAATTTACGTGATCTCCAAACACACTTAAATATTTAGCAGCAGGTGTGTAAGCCACAGGATACCTGCATTTGTGTCTGGTTCTACAAGCTTGTGATGCAAAACACCTCAGGCTTGCTGCTTTTTTTGGGAAAGGGATGCTCAGGCTTCCTAAGTAAGGCTGCTAGGAACAGTCCATTCTTGTAATGAGCTTTATGCGGAGACAACCCAATTTCAGGTACTGATCCTGCCCTGCTTCCCTCGAGCCCTACAGTCTTTCCTTGAAAGAAAATTAAACTTGAGCATGCCTTTCACACTCAGAGCTTTTTTTCGTTTTTGATTCAGTGATTCATTCTCTTTAATGAGGGAGCTGCTATAGCTTTAAGAAATCAAATTTAATTGCTTAGAGAAATAAATCATTATAGATATCAAGGACAAGCTGTTGCCATTTTAGGAAACTAATAGGAGATCTTTGAAAACAAAAGGGCCCGGTGATGGGAGAAAGGAGCCTGTGTGGAACTGCCTGGAAGGAAGCTTATTCCTCAAAACTCTTATCTGACATGACTGCTCAGGAGAACACACTCCCACCTTTTTGTCAGAAGCTTTCTTTGGTGGGGCTAACAGTCCCTGCTCTCAGTGAACGAGGTACGTGGTACACTGGGAGCACTTGCCTCGCTCCCATTAGCACATCAAGAAGACCGCATCTCTCCTCATGGTCTCTGCAATCAGTTTTCTGACATAGATGCATTAGAATGAATACCCTCTACCAGCTCTGTTTCTCCTTAATTAAAGCTTTTTCCTAGTAATGTTCAAAAGTTGTTATGTGCTTGGCTTCTATAATGGTTTGCACATCAATGTCAAGAAATCAGGGATTATAAAAGCTATGGAGACATTAGCAGTACACCAAAAGCTCATTATGTGTAAATGCACAGTATATGCACAAAACAATGCTGAACAGAAATAAAGAAATGGGGTGGTACTGCACAGCACTGAAAGAAGTGAACCAGCTAGCCCCAAAATATATTAGAGAAGCAGTACATTTCAACAGAAGAGAGCTTTAGGCTAGCCTCCTTTTTCTATTGGCTTGAGATAAGAAACATGTTAACAGCTAACGAATAGAGTAATTAACTAGCTAAATAAAACATACGTAACAATACAAGCAGTAATAGTCTGTAATTTATTTTTAAATAACAAAATATATTATGGCAGGGAACAACTGAGAAAAAACTTTACAAATTACACACAGAAACTGCAACATCCAGCAAACATCAAGAGCTTTCAGTGTCTTGACTGAAAGACAAATTTCCAAAACACATCCTCTAAGGTACAAATTTCATTAGCACTTTCTCAATTAACCTTCACTTATTATTTCATCTTAACTTCAAATAAAAAACTGTTATCAATACGTCTGCTAATGTATATTAAAAACAATGATATCCTACAAAGTTTGTTTTTTTTTAAGTACATTTTTGCATGCGAAACATCAGCTCATTCCCAGTTCTTCACTCAGTATGTCCTAGGGAAAATGCTCAAGCAACATCTTCTGCAATGGCAATATACTTACTACCCAGATGCACTGACATGTCTGCCCAACCCCACTCTCTGCATTTTGAACAGACATGGCAGAAAAAGAGTGCCCAAGAAAGCATCTGTGCTACCACACACCTTGAAGGATCACTGTACATTCGTACTCTGCCAGCCTCACCTGCTCTGAAGATGATGGGATAGAAAGAATTAACATGAACCATGCTTGTTCACCATCACACTTTTTCCAATCACCTCAAAGCAAAAAGCAGCAGCAAACTCGTATTAGAACTCCACTGGAATTGCTTGCTTGTGCAAGGAGCAGTAAAATGAGCAGGAAAGACCAGTCCCTTAGGGTGGTTCTACCAAAGTCACCACCAGCAGAAATCAAGCTTATTAAAACCCATAGGGATGTCAGCTCTCATTCTTTAACTAATTTGCTAGGCTTTGTACCCATAAAAGAAGTTTTCCCCTTTTCTATACTCCAGAAGAAAATGCAAAAATGGTTTGAGTGTGGACTGGAAAAAATGCACTAGGTATTTGTCAGGTAAAATGAGAAAATGGACTTTTACCCCAGGTAAGCAGCCTACAAAGTTTATTAAGGGCCACCTTCCTCCAGGGGAGCTTACAATGGCTAGCTCTGATACAGAGGTCAAGAGGGTAGATGTCTAAAGCTAGAAGAGATTAATCCCACTACAGCTACTGTATTAGGGTGCTATTATATGTCAAAGATGACACAGAGCTGCCGGCTTTAAGAAATTCTAACTACTGCACAGAGCAGCAGACAATTTTTTCAGAAGTGAAGACCTCCATAAATCATATTTTTTTCCCCATACAATACCATGCCACATTCAAGGTCCTCCTTTCCCCTCTCCAGTTCCTCACAGTAATAGATGCTCCAGGGTGAGCACGGTAACAAAATCACTCAAAGCCCTGACACAAGGACAAACGTGGTGCTTCTGAAGTACAGGAGAAATGTCCTCAAAAGGGGAAAAGCTGGACTGCACAGGCAACATGAGCGTTCTTTTGTGTATTCAAAGACCATGGAACATCCTACAAGAATAAAGAATGGTGATGAGCATCCTTGACTTTCTAGCACTGCAATGATGCCACTAATGTAAAGAAAAGCACGCATAAGGTGCACTGGTGTTTTTTCAACATAGCTTTCCCTGGGAAAAAAAACAAAACAAAACAAAACCAATAAAAAACCAAACTCAAATAGTAGATAATACTTGTGAAGGGATTTAGATACAATGGTAAAAAGGCTGATATCACAACTTTAATAGAGTAGAATATAACTGTGTTCTTCATGTATATTATCTGTGACTTTGAAACATCTTAAGCAAGAATTATAGAGACTCACGGATATTGTATGTGTTCACCATGCACAAAGAAATGTTCAAGCATTTTCTACATATTTGTCTCTCCACAGACTAAACACACCATGGAGGAAGCACAGCTATGCTTTAACTACAAAGCCACTTCAGACAGGCAAAATGTATTATAGTATGCTACTGTACAGTACCTAATGCACTGACTTATAGGACTGATGAACGATAAATACTAATATGCTGTAATACTAAAAGCAAACAATAATTTGTTTTCTTTTACAGGGTTTGTTATCTTTAGCTTTTCTCTCCTGCACTCAGTAAAAGGGAAGAAAAATTAAAAAAATATAATTTGCTCATCAGAATAAAATTAAAAACATTAAAGCAGCAATAATGCTCTAAAATTGACTATCACTGTTTACAGTCTTACTGTGTTATGTATCAAGGATGTTAAAGTTTTCCATTAGCTATAAAAATGTTGTGTTTCTTCAAAATGACTGCTAGATAGAACACCACAACTAATAACGATGATGGAATACTGTTAATATGGCAGCTAAGCAAAAGAAATAATGAAAAATAAATAAATATATTGAAAATTACTGGAAATACTAGGAAAATCTATGCAAAAAAGAGCTATTCCACTGCTTGGGAAAACAACCTTGTACCTACTTGAAATGCAGATTCCTGATTTAGATTTGCATTTAGATGTAAATTCACATCCTTGTTTTCTTGACCAACAGACAAATGGGATTATTACCATCAGCTTTTGGATTATTTATTTCTGATGAGTTAATAAAGTAAATACTCATTCAATGGATACAAATATGCGTTGCTAATCCATGCCTTAGTCTCTGCATAACTTCAAGGTCCCTTCCCTCACTTTCCACACAATTTCAAAAATTAGATATGGCTGCTGTAGCGTAAGGAGCTATTTCTGAAGCATTGATGATTGAGTTACATTCTTTCCAAGAAGTCCAAAGTGCAAAGCCGAACTCATGAATCCTATACTTTGATAAAAGAGCTGTATAGCTGTCCTCCTGCCATACACATGAGAGACTTGAGAAATAAATTCATGCACACATTAGTTCACATAGTTAAATATTAATTTAATAAAGATGTATTCAGAGAGGCTAACCTCAGGAAGTCAGAATTTACCAGCAATACTATTCAGTTGTGTGAGATGATTACTTAAACATTTTTCCCAGTATAAGCATTTTCCAGAAGCTTCAGCAACTTTCATATTACTGAAAAATTTTAATAAAGAAAAATTTACCTTATATTTTACCTGTTGACAGTTTCATTTGCCCAATGTCTAAATCATACATTACTTATGTAATTGTCAGCCAACAGAGAAAAATCACCAGTCTATTGTCCTGCCAAGTCTTTTACAAGTAAACCGCGTGATCAGAACCTCGCTGGTGTTAGATGTAGTTCATGAGCAGTGAAGATGTGCGCACACACACAGATTCATCCATAATGTACTCCTGTACTCCACCAAAGCACCTTCCTCTAACACTTCTTGGTCTACCTGCTGTTATAGTGAAGAGTCATCTCACCTATGAGATCCTGACTTGGGCTTCTCTCTGACACCACTCAAAAACTCTACAATAGTGACAGGTTGAAAACATGGCACATATTTTCCCAAGCACGTGGCTAAAATACTCTTCTGTAAAAAAAATGCAATGCTAAAGCAGCCCACTTGCACTGATTTCAGTGTGACCCTCCATACATCCACGTGGTCTTGGTATCCTTTGTACCAAATTACCACGTTTTTTTTCCTCTTCTACCAAAACACACAAGGATGGTGTTATAAATAGATCTAAGGAAATATTTAGCCTCTGAGAACCCACTTGATGCTACAAAACAAAGTTTTTAAATAAATATATCATTGCATGTGTTTTTCCTGCCCTCTCATACCCCTGGCACAAGAGTTTCCATCTCCACTGCAACCACAGGGCCTTCTCCAAAGAGCCTGTCCCCCTGTTGAGCATTTCTGGGTTCTCTGAGGAGGGTTGCCATACCAACCAGCGCTGGGCTTTCTGCAGGCAAAGGGAGCACGGTTGACATAGCAACCAGCCAAAGCAGCTTCTCCCCAGCTTTTTGGGGACAGGTGGTGGTCAGTGAAACAGAAGAGAAGCTTCTCAACAGGAATGAAGGGAGCAGCTGGGCACTGTTGGTGGGTACTACCCCAAGACACCTTCCTGCCATGACCACGGGAGCTTACTCTTCAAAAGCTGGGTAATGGCTTTTCTCTCTCTGTGTTCCTCTGCCCACAACAAATTGACAGGGATGCCTTCCTGCTCTTGGGGGGTTCTCTTATCCAAACATCTGAAGATATCAGTTGACAAAGAAGTAAGTGATTGGACTGAGCTTTGGTTGGCGAATACAGAGAGAGAATTTAAAAAGTTCCTGCAAATATTTCAGCTCAGGGGCATGTCAGGACAATAAGAAGTCAGTCTGGGCTATTTAATCTCTGATAGATTGGGGTGGAGAGAGAATACTTAAGTATTCCTTCTGTGATTCAGAGTATCACAGGTATTACAACACCATAGGCTTCTCAGTAATCAGGAGTGTTTATTCCCATAGAACTGATCAAAGGAAAACTAACATACACCTTTACACATCAAGGGTATGATACTCTCAGATCTGGTGGCAGAAAGGTAGCTAAAAGAAGCATGGTCTTTCACTACACCCCTCAACATCTGTACAAAGACTGTGTGGCAAATTGCAATCAAAATCCACTTGATGATGGACAGATAGAACATAAAATTCAGCATCCTATGGAGTCCTCCTAAAGAAGAGGAATAGAAATGTCAAATGTTTAGATGCTATACTTGAAAACAGAGATCAAGTCAGAAAAAACCCCACCAAATAAGGGTTTTTTTTAAAAAAAAAAAGACTTACAAGAAAAAAATATAATGCTAGGCTCACTGAGGCACTGAACTTGCTTCATGAAGCACAAATTTGTTTATTTTAAAGCTGCCAGCACCTCAAGAAAGCAGGTATATTTAATTGCACTAATTGAAATCCTGCTAACAACCTACAGGGAATAAAAAAAATCAACCTTTATCAGCTGTCAGCTGGTTCCAATGACTGAGGCAGCTGACCTTAGCGAGATGGGAACTGACAACTAATGGATTGTGCCTCCTACACAATAGCAGGATGTGCCACCAGTGAGTTGGAGAAACGAGCTAGTGCCCTAAAATCATAAAGCTATGAGATTTTTTTTCTTCAGTTATGAGATATGAACAGAGATTAAAAATTTGGGATCGATCAGGTACCCATTTTAGAGAATGAATTACTTCTCACACTTCTACTTTGTTCTTTCCATAAATATATCAAATTATATCTCCCTTTGGCATTACCTGAATTGTCAGTAAAGATCTGGAAGGAAAAACAAAACTCAAAGAAAGCCCTATAAGTTGATATTATCTGTTATATTTGTTCAGGTCTTCCTATTTCTTAGACTATTGTATGCATAGTTCTTTTAGTGTTTGTAAAGTGTTCCAGGGCAGCAGTGATAGAGGTAGTTAAGAGCCTCCACAGCTGGACATACACAGATGTGTTTTAAATACTGTGACCATAAATATACACTTCTTATTTGCTACGATTGAACATGAAAACCATTCAAAACAATTTTCAGTAAACCCAAAATTCAGACTGAAAAGTCTACAGTCTTTTTGTCACCACAGAATTGTAAAAAGACCTTTCTAAAGGCACTCCAGGACTTGTATGATATTTTTTAAATCACTCCAGAGTTAACAAATAAAACAAAACTATATTTAGGAACAGAGAGCTAAGGGAAACATGCACTTGAATAAAAATGGAAACACATATCTGTTCACATCCACACTTTTTGGCTAAAAAAAGGACTATTTACTCCACTGTGGGGAGAACTTTTTAAATTTTCTCACCTCCAAACCTATTCATTTGCTGACTCTGGGAGCCAGCCAATCTCACTGGCACTAAAGCAGCAAGGCTGACACCCAAATTTCTACTTGCTGTCTGTGATCATCTGAACCACCAGATATTCTTACAGGAAATCCCATTCAAGACAGACACCACATACAAAATGCCCTTTGAGAAAAAGAGTGAGAACACATTGGCCATCAAATGCTTTTGAAATGCATAACTTGAAGCATGATCCATGTACTTTTCATAATCACAGCACACATCATTTGGGTGTGCCTGGCTGCCAAGCTCCGTCCTGCTGCCCTCCATGGGAAGCCCCCACCACAATGGACACCATGACAGGGTGTCCACAGCAACTGTAGTTCTTTATATGTAAATAAGCAGTTAACTTGAGCCAGGATATTATATGTTCATTTCTGAGTAGAGGAGATTTCTCTGCAATAGCCAAGAGTCAGAAAGGTGATCAGCGAACTGCCTTGTGCAGCCCATTCCCTTCCCTCCAGACATCGTACTTACGCTTCCCTCACTTTGCCCTTTCACCTTATCAGCAACGCTAAATCCAACTTTACATCTTGCAGTAACAAAATTGGAATGCATGCTAAGTCTGAAAAACAACCCATTTGCTAAAAACTCGCTACTGTGGGTAGGATAAACTCATCCTGTGACATAGCTATGCTCATAAAACTTGGTAAAGTGCAAAATAAATAAATGGGTAAAAAAATGCCAACTGCTGCATCCAAGAGGAAATATTACAAGCATATGTGATATTCAACCCCCACGTAGACCTATTGCTGTACAGAGACTTGTGAAACAAGTGGAAAAGACCGTGTCCCCTGCCAGTGCCCTTTAAGAAATTAGCCTGCGATTGATTTTAAAGAGAAATGTCTTGCTGAGGGAGTGTCTCCCCTCCTGCATGTGATCTGAACACCCTGCAAAGATCTGCTAATAGCTTTTGAAATTGGGGAATCAAAATATTCCACTGCATAAAGAAAAAGAGGAGATTTTCGAATTGCAACGCTGCCTAACTCCTGAAGCCGCAAACAGGATTGTCTGAACAACCAAAATGAAACACATATTCACAAATCTTCAAAGCCTCCAGTTTTAGTAGCTGGATTTTTTTAAGGTGGAGTTCTATGATGACCGCGGGCACTCCTAGGGGTTCGTATCTACTTAGGATACTAAGAGCCAAACTGATCCCGTAGTAGGTAATGTGTTAGTTACTTTCCCCTTCGTGTGAATGGGGACAACTGCAAGGTTCTGCACCGGGGTTGGGGCAATTCCCAGTATCAATACAGGCTGAGTGATGAGTGGATTGAGAGCAGCCCTCTGGAGAAGGACTTGGGGATACTGGTGGATGAAAAGCTGGACAAGAGCCGGCAATGTGCACTTACAGTCCAGAAGGCCAATTGTATCCTGAGCTGCATCAAGAGAAGCGTGGCCAGCAGGTTGAGGGAGGTGATTCTGCCCCTTGACTCTGCTCTGGTGAGACCCCATCTGGAGTACTGTGTCCAGCTCTGGAGTCCTCAGCACAAGAAAGACATGGACCTGTTGGAGCAGTTCTGGAAGAGGGCCATGAAGATGATCAGGGGGCTGGAGTACCTTCCTATGAGGCAAAGCTGAGAGAGTTGGGGTTGTTCAGCCTGGAAAAGAGAGGGCTCTGGGTGACCTTATTGCAGCCTTTCAATACCTGAAAGAGGCCTACAGAAAAGATGAGGACGGACTCTTTATCAGGGAGTGTAGTGGTAGGACAAGGCATAAGTTTTAAACTGAAAGAGGTTAGTATTAGGAAGAAATTCTTTACTGTGAAAGCAGCAAGACACTGGCCCAGGTGGCCCAGAGAAGCTGTGGATGCCCACTCTCTTGAACTGTTCAAGGTCAGGATGCATAAGGCTTTGAGCAACCTGGTCTAGCGGAAGGTGTTCTGCTCATTGCAGGGAGGTTGGAACTAGATGATCTTTAAGGTCCCTTTGAACCCAAACCATTCTATGATTCTAGAGTTCTAAGATCTACGTACATAATAATACTCTTCTAAAGGCTATTGTAGGCTATTTTCCAACATCAACACATATATGCAATACAAGATACCTGCAAATACAAAAAATTGTGAATATATTCTGCCATATGTTCATTTTAAGTAACTGAATGTAGAAGGAACTACTTGTGTGTTGTCACACTCCTCCTAGTGTGGTACCAACTGGAAGGACCGAAGGAAAATTCTTTTGTTTCCTTGGAAATTTAGTGAAAACACTGAGAAGTTAAAACTTGGTTTATATACAGAATCAAAGAATCGTAGTGGTTGGAAAAGACCTTTAAGATCATCAAGTCCAACCATAAACCTAACACTACCAATTCCACCTCTAAACCATGTCACTAAGCACCTTTTCTACCTGTCTTTTAAATACCATCAGGGAAGGTGACTCCACCACCTCCCTGGGCAGCTTGTTCCAATGCTTGACCACCTTTCTGGTGAAGAAGGTTTTTCTAATATCCAATCAAAACCTCCCCTGGCGCAACTTGAGACCATTTCCTCTTGTTCTGTCGCTTGTTACCTGGGAGAAGAGACCAACTCCCACCTCTCTACAACCTCCTTTCAGATAGTTGTAGACAGTGATAAGGTCTTCCCTCAGCCTCCTTTTCTCTAGGCTAAACAACCCCAGCTCCCTCAGCTGCTCCTCGTCAGTCTTGTTCTTCAGCCCCTTCACCAGCTTTGTTGCCTTTCTTTGGACCCACTCTAGCACCTCAATGTCTTTCCTGTAGTGAGGAACCCAAAACTAAACACAGTACTCAAGGTGCAGTCTCACCAGTGCCAAGTACAGGGGGATGACCACTTCCCTAGTCCTGCTGGCCATGCTATTTTTGATACAAGCCAGGACACTACTGGCTTTCTCAGCCACCTGGGCACACTGCTGGCTCATGTTCAGCCAGTTATTGACCAGCACCCCCAGGTCCTTTTCTGCCAGGCAGCTTTCCAGCCCCTCTTCCCCCACCCAAGCCTGTAACGTTGCATGGGATGGTTGTGACCCAGACGCAGGACCTGGCTCTTGGCCTTACTGAACTTTATGCGATTGGCCTCAGCCCATTGATCCAGCCTGTCCAGATCCCTCTGCAGAGCTTTCCTACCCTCAAGCAGATCAACACTGCCACCCAACTTGGCATCGTCTGCAAACTTAGTGAGGGTGCACTCAATCCCCTCGTCCAGATCACTGATAAAGATATTAAACAGAACTGGCCCTAAAACTGATCCTTGGGGAACACCACTAGTGATCGGCTGCCAACTGGATTTAACTCCATTCACCCCAACTCTCTGGGACCGGCCAGTTTTTTACCCAGTGAAGAGTACATCCATCCAAGCCATGAGTGGCCAGTTTCTCCAGGACCTCCCTTGCACAAAATGTTCTTCTTCATTAGTGTGGTGGGTTGACCCTGGCTAGAG